>NC_134077.1:78935658-79189086 GCF_965140245.1 Athene noctua
AAATGTCGGCCTGTACTTTCCACCTGGTGATCAGCTCTGGTGCTGAGGCTGTTTTTTTAACTCCCTCATTTATGCATACCAGCTCCTGGCTGTGTTTATTAATTTTACTTTGTCAAACAAAAATAAAATGCTCTTAAGAAGCAAATAGCAGTATGGGGGTAAATGAAGTGGCAGAAAAACTAAAGCTGGGAGATGATAATGCTCTTCACTGGTGTTTCTACCTCTTTTTCCCAGATTTAAGCACTAGTAGAGGAAGAAGATATGTCATATGCTAAAGCACTTTCCTAAATTTAAATCGTACAGTGGACCCAAATATTCATCAATATTTACTGATCTTAGAACTAAGATACCACTAGTTTCCCTTGCCCTGTAGACCAATGTCATACCTATTCCTTTAGAACAAACATGTTCCCTATCCTAAAATATTTCTGACACACATGCTCTTGACAGGTGAGAGAAATGGCTATGGATAAGGGAGGCTGGGCTCCCCAGACTGTCAATCTGTAGAACATAACCTCTTTTTTGGTCTGCTCAGCATTCCTTCTCTATCACCCTTTTAAAAAAAGTATTATTTTGCAAAAATTTGGGGTAGAAAGGTTTGGGATTAGCATCCTCTGCCTGTGGAGGGGAAATCAATTTGGTGAGATCTCTCGCTGCACTCGTCACTGCGTCCAGTACGCTGTGCTTCACACATTTTCCTTGCGCTTAGTGCCTCAAGTCACTCTCTCAAAACTGTTTATTATAGTTGTTAATGAAAGAGGTGGCACTGAACTACCAGTTCAGTGAACAATAGCAACATTCTTTTTGGGAATGATTTTACTTGCATAACATAGCTTACAGGGATCAAATATTGGTTACTCTTGAGATTCACAAGCCATCTCCCCATAATTGTGGTGTCTACTGTGCATGAACAATAGTTTTTCTCTTTGCATGCACCTGGTCAGTCCTTGTCTCCTTACTCTGCCATTTTGCTGATTACCCTTTCATTTGTTATGAGAAGTGACAGAAACAACATTGCAAAAAATTTGTTTCAGCTCCATGATGAGAGTTCCAGGAAGGCATAAGGTGTTTATCAGTTGATTATGGTCATCCTTCTGGTAGTTGAAGAGCCACCATTAATTCTGACAGTGAATAATTCTGGTCTTCTTTTTTAACATGCTAATAGCTTACTGCTGTCTCTCCCCCATCTCTTGAGAGAAAAAATGTTTGACTGGGTGCATATAGAGCAGGAAGAATCAACAGCAGTTTACCAAAAACTCCTGAAGAACTTGTAAGCAAACCCCCTCTTAACAGCAAGTTTCAACCATGACCCTGGGTGGGGCTGAGGCGATGGGTTGGAAAGCTTCCAGGAAGCTCTTGCAAAAAGAGAGGGAAAAAAACTCGTTTCTTCTAATATGTAGGTAGGTCATCCAAGCATGAGATTTTCTCACTGTGGAGAAAATTACCTGTCCACAAAAGCAGTATTCTGATATTTGAAATTGAAGAATAGGCAGGGATTTGAACCTTTGTCACTGGATCATTTGCTCTGTGCTGTTAAGCCTGAAAGTCTCTTAACATAACTCAAGTTTATATAGTAGGCTTGAGCTGGTGATGCTTTAGGCAACCTCATCATCTGAATTCAGATACAGATTGTACACTGTGTTATGCAAATTGCAGGTGCATTATGCTGAGTGTCAGCACTCTGTCCCGTGTAGACATATCAATGATGTAAAGCAACCACCCTCAGCCAAGAAACCCCCAAGAAAGCAGTTCATGCTCTTGTGGGACTAATCTGTCCTGCAATATCAATTCCCTTCTAAATATATGTAAAAATGATACAGTGCCAAAACTGTGATTTTTTTTTTCCTTGCTTTCATGTTTTAATGTTGTGTTTTACATATGACGATACCTGCAATGTTAAGAAGATCCATCAGTTACAGTTTCCCAATATAGTAAGTTCTGCCATTGAATGTGCAGTTGGGCACAGGAGAAACATTCTCCTTGTTGCAGCGACCAGCTGCAGTGCGGGCGCCTCTGGCAGCGGCATGGGGGGCGGCAGGGTGCAGGGAAGTCCTGGCAGGTGCAAGCAGCTGAGGAGGTGGGGGTGGTGCCACCCCTCCTGCCCGACCCCCGGTCAAAGGGAAGGGGTTTGAAAAGGCCAGCTGAATCTGGGAATCAACAGGTGGTCATGGGACTGGTGCCACAGCCAGGGGTTCGGCTGCTTAGACCATGGTACTTGCTGTGAGAAACCTGGGCTGATGGGAGCTGCTGGGGTCTGTCTGTCACAGAAAGGGAAGAGCATCTTCGGTCATAGCTTGCCCAGCTGGTGAAGGGAGATTTAAACTAAAGCTGCCAGGGAAGGGGAACCTCAATCCATCCCACTCTGACCAGTCTGATGCCAGTGCCAGCAACAGCTGCCCAGAGCCTGGAGAGGGGTCACAGGTCAGCAGGAGAGCACCTCAAGAGCAGCACAAAGGAGTTCCAGCTGTAAGTCAGCTTCATCAGGACCAACTTAAGTGCCTCTGTGCAAACACATGTAGCACAGGGAATAGACAAGAGCAGCTAGAGACATGAACACACCTGCAGGGCTATGATCTTATTGGCATCATGGAGATGTGGTGGGGTGGCTCCTATGACTGGAGTGCTGCAATGGAAGGACACTGGCTTTTTAGGAAGAACAGGCAGAGGAGATGAGGAGGGGAGGTCACCATCATTGTCACTGAGCAGCGGGAGTGCCTGGAGCTCTGCCTGGGGATGGATGAGGAGCTGACTGAGAGCTTATGGGTCAGGATTAAAGGGAGGACCAGGATAGGTCCCTCTTTATAGTGGGTGTCTGCTATAGGCCAACCAACCAGGGAAACTGAGTGTATGAGACCCACTAATGACAGATAGGAGCAGCCTCATGTTCACAAGCCCTGGTCCTCACTGGGGACTTCAATGACACTGATATCTCTTGGAGGGACCACTCAACATGGCATAAGCAACCCAGAAGATTCCTGGAATGTATTCACGATAAATTCCTTCTCCGAGTGCTGCATCTTTTTCTCACCAACAAGGAGGGGATGATGGGGAGTGTGAAGCTCAAGGGCAGCCTTGGCTGCAGTGACCATGAAATGGTGGAATTTAAGACCCTGAGGACAGTGAGGAGGGCACACAGCAAGCTCACTACTCTGGACTCTTGGAGACCAGATGTTGGCCTCTTCAAGGATCTGCTTGACAGAGTTGCATGGGATAAAGCCCTGGAGGGAAGAGGGGCCCGTGAAAGCTGGTTGATATCCAAGGATCACCTCCTCCAAGCTCAGGAGTGGTGCATCCCAGCAAAGAGGAAGTCAGGCCAAACTGTCAGGAGGCCTGCATGGATGAAAAGCAATGCATCCCAACAAAGAAAAAGTCAGGTAAGAATGGCAGGAGGCCTGCATGGATAAATAAAGAGCTCCTGGACAAACTGATACACAAAAGGGAGCCTACAGAGGGTGGAAGTAGGGACAGATAGCCTGGAAGGAATACAGAGAAACTGTCCAAGCAGGCAGGGATCAGGTTGGAAAGCTGAAGACCTGATAGCATTAAATCTGGCCAGGGACATCAAGGGCACCAAGGAAAGCTTCTGTAGGTACGTTGGTGACAAAAGGAAGAGAAGAGAAAAAGTGGTCCCTCTCTGGAAGGAAGCCATAGACTTGTTTACCTGTGATATGGAGAAGCCTGAGGTACTCAATGACATTTCTGGCTCAGTCTTCATCAACATGTGCCCCAGACACACAGCCCAAGCTGCAGAAATCGAAGGTGGGGACTGGGAGAATGAACTGCCCACTGTAAGAGAAGGTTGGGTTCAAGACCTTCCAAGGAACCTGAAGGTGCACAAGTCTGTGGGACCTTATGAAGATGCATCCATGGTTCTGAGGAAACTGGCGGATGAAGTGGCTAAGCCACTCTCCATCAGGTTTGAGAAGTCATGGCAATCTGGTGAAGTACCCACTGATTGGAAGAGGGGAAACATAACCCATTTTTTAAAATGGAAATAAGGAAAACTCAGAATACTACAGGCCAATGTCATCTTTGTGCCCAGCAAGACCATGGAGAGGATCCTCCTGGAAACTATTCTAGAACACATGGAAAATAAGGGGGTGATATGTGACAGCCAACGTGGCTTCACTAAGGGCAAACTGTGCCTGACAGATTTGGTGGCCTTCTAAGACAGGGTTACAGCATTGGTGGATAAGGGAAGAAGAGTTGACATCATCTACCTGGACTTGTGCAAAGCTTTTGACACTGTCCCATATGACATCCTTGTCTCTAAATTGGAGACATGGATTTGATGGATAGACCCCTCAGGGGATGTGGAATTGCCTGGATGGTTGCAGTCAGACAGTTGTGATCAACAGCTCAATGCCCAAGTGGAGAGCAGTGATGAGTGGTGTTCCTCAGGGGTCAGTAGTGAGACTGGCGCTGTTTAACATCATTGTTGGAGACATGGACAGTGGGATTGAGTGCACCCTCAGCAGGTTTGCTGACAACACCAAGCTGTGTGGTGTGATCGACACACTGGAGGGAGGGGATGTGCCATCCAGAGAGACCTGGACAGGCTGGAGATAAACCTCACAATGTTCCTCATGAAGGTGAACAAGGTGCAAACCTCATGAAGTTCAGCAAGGCTAGATGCAAGGTCCTGCACATGGGTTGGTGCAATCCCAAGTACAAGTACAGGCTGAGTGATGAGTGGATTGAGAGCAGCCCTGCGGAGAAGGACTTGGGAGTGTTGGTTGACAAGAACCTCAGCATGACCTCATAATGTGTGCTCACAGCCCAGAAAGCCAACTGTATCCTGGGCTGCATCGAGAGAAGTGTGACCAACAGGCTGAGGGAGGTGATTCTCCCCCTCTACTCTGCTCTCGTGAGACCCACCTGCAGTGCTGTGTTCAGCTCTGTGACCCCAACATAAGAAGGACACAGATCTGTCGGAGCGAGTCCAGAGGAGGGCTACGAAGATGCTTAGGGGAGCTGGAGCACCTCCCCTGTGAGGTCAGGCTGAAAGAGTTGGGGGTGTTCAGCCTGGAGAAGAGAAGACTCCATGGAAACCTTATAGTGGCCTTCCAGTACTTCAACAGGGCCTACAAGAAAGCTGGAAAGGGACATTTTCCAAGGGCATGTAGTCATAGGACAAGGGATAACAGTTTTAAGCTGCAAGAGGATAGATTTAGATTAGATGCAAGGAATTATTTTTTCTCTGTGAGGGTGGTGAGACATTGGCACAGGTTGCCCAGAGAAGCTGTGGCTGCCCCCTCCCTGGCAGTGTTCAAGGCCAGGCTGGACGGGGCTTTGGGCAACCTGGTCTGGTGGAAGGTGTCCCTGCCCATGGCAGGGGGGATGGAAAAACATAATCTTTAAAGTCCCTTCTATGGTAAAGATCTAGGATCCTTAATGGTTTGAGCAACACTTTTTATTACAATGTAGGTCTTTAGTTTTGCATTTTGGAGTTTTTGCATCTTTTTTTCCTATGATACCCAAGGACAATTAAGGTCTTTCTGGATTTCCTTGACTCCACCAGGAGAACAGGGAGAACTCTTTATTTTGTGAAGATATCGTAAGGTTTGGGTCTATAGGATCGGAGGACAATTCAGGCCATCGAAGATCTCAGGAGGTCTCCAGTCCAGTTCTCTGCCCAGAGCAAGCTCAGACATGGAGTCAGACCAGTTTGCTCAGGGATATATTCTGTGGTGGCTGTAATCCCTCCAAGGAGGGAGATGGCATCACCTCCCTGGGCTTGGCTTTCCCTTAAATCCAGACTGAGCCTCTCTAGTTTCAGCTGATGTGGCTGCCTTTCACCCTCCTGTCAGGCACCTCTGTGATGAGCCTGTCCCGATGATCTTCTCCTAGGAGGTACTGGGATCTCAGTCTCTGCAGCAAAGCCATAGATTTGTGGCTGCACATGGAGCTCCTGTCCTTCCTGGTTGTTTCCCTTCTGTGTGCATTTCTGTGCATACCCTGGGACGAGAGCCTTCCACCTGTGATACGCTTCCTGAGGTCTCTCACTCCTGCCACCCTGCACTCTATACTTTCCAGGCAAATTGCTCTGATTTTTCATGTGCTTCATGATCAGACCTTCTCACATGCCTGTAGCTTCTCTGACCCTGGAACAATTTTGCATGGCGGCTCGGTTTGTTTATCTGTATGTCAGCATTGTAACGCTAGCTTGAGTGCAGGGGAAAATATACCTGTGACTTGACTATTGGGCCTTTAATTTTCTGTCAGTTGCTTGACTCTCTAGAGCATCCTCTGCCTAGCCCTGGGTAAGCTTGCAGGTTCCTAACCTCAGTGGTGCAGCCTGGTTGTTCACGTTCACTCCTACGATATGGCCAGCCATGACACGAGTTATGTCAAGTTTTGCAACAATGCTCTTCAGTACACCAAGAAAAGGGATGAAGTTTGTATGTCCATATATTACTTTAGAAGAGAGCGGTTTATCAGTGACAGTGAGTCTTGAGGCTAAATAAACAAGACTGAAGTGAGAGAGGTAACAGTGACAGAATAAATCACAGAAGTGGTTTCTGTTTAAAGGAAAGAAGTTGTGCTCTGGGGATTGCTTTGTGCCAGAGGAGCTGCTGATTCTCTGCTGGCTGTCCAACGCTGCAGCAGTGCCAGACACACCCCGTCCCCAGCTCACGCCTCATTCTGGGTTTCCATCCCTTGTACTTGGCAGTCCCATGCACCATGCAGCTACGCTAAATTGCTGTTCCTGTTTGGCAAAACCAGCTGTGTCAATTTCAGCTCCTTTCAGAATACAAGCTGAAAAAAACCCAGAACCCACCACCTGAAGGGGCAGTGTGCTTAGGGGGAAAGAGTATTTTCAGATTTCTAAAAGGACAACACAATTGGAATGACAGAAAAACACATAAAATAAAACAATATAATGTCTTTTAGTGGGTTTGGTTATAATTTAATAAAGCTACCAAAAAGTAGAGCTAACAAAGCTGATTTGCAATACTTATTTTTAATCTGAAATGTAATCTTCCCACTTCTGGTTTGGTGACTGTCACAAAGCAGAAAGAAACACTCTGTTTGGTTGCTTTTCAACAATATGACTAAGTAAAATATCATACAAAGAACCAGTAAGACTCTTTGTGTGGGTGTATGTATACCAGCAAACACTTTTTATCCAGAAGACAGGCCATTTAGAAAAAGGCTGTTGTTAATTATATTTTGGTATCAAAGTTATTTCTCTGTTTTAGGTAGAAGGAAAAATATCTGGTATGTTAATATCATTGTATCGAAATGGTATTGAGAATTTCTATTTCTGATCAATGTTCTCTTTTTTACCTTACCATTTTTACTATAGATGAAGTAGGCAACTTTTAAAATTCACTCTGAGCAATGTAACGAAAACGCGCTTCATTTCACTGGCTCATAATTTCGTTAGTAGTGCAATGGTATATTTGTACATTCACATGATGGCAGTGCACACAGCCTCAGAACAGTTTGGAGTCAAAGGCTGAATGTTGTAAAATCGGGACAGAGAGAATTCATGTCCTGTAGAGAAAATGGGCATTCTCACTGCTCTCATCCAGACAAAATAATGCAGCAGCGTTGAGCAGAATGAAGTTGTTTCCATAGGTCTGGTTCAGATCTCACAGCTGCAGAAGAAACAAAAGCAAACAGAAGAAATTATACTATTTCCACATAATGCTCTGTACCTGCAATTTGCTCACCAAGGTCATTGTAAATCTCTAATTAATTTGCTTGTGTTCCTAGTGATAGGAAAAAGGCAATAGAAATCTGTCCTTGTAAAGAGAAATACTGTTACAGGCAGCTACAATGCAACTATCCTGCAAGAAATACAGAGTATTCATCTGGCATACTTCTGGATTCCTGGTAGTGTTAAGTTAGGATATACCAGTAGTACCGTGATGATCACTGGGAATTACACCAACCTGGTTTCCTTTTAATATTAACTGGAAAAATACTGAATTAAATTAAAATCAGCCATTCTTAGCATTCAAAAGATTTCTCTTTAATTTGCCTGTGAGTGAAGTAATACTGCCTGTTGAGGTTTTCATTAATCTTTTTTTTTTCCCTCAGCTTTTTTTATAGTGTTGCATCCTTTTCTGTAACAGCCATATGGCTTGTTGAAAAGTGAAATTTTACACACTAAATGACCATAGTAAACTGTACTATATATACTATACACAATACACAATAAATGACCATAGTACACATGGAGAAGTTACTTATGCTGCAGATGTCAGTTAACTCACAGCTTTCAGTAAGTCATGCAGAGGCAGCAGCTATATTGAGAGTTGGACACTCCTGTTGAATTCTGTATCATTCAAACTGCCTGCTCCCTATTACTTTAAAGCAAATAGACACGAGCTTATGCATTGATTTTTTAATGCATACTCTTTGATGGCAGAGGTTGTCAGGTTCTGTTTCCTGTGGCTTCAAGGAGACGTTTGTCACATATTGATAATTCAATCCAACGATGATAATTTATTCCTAGAGAGTAGCTTTGTGGTTAGATGCTGGGATGGGAATTTTATCTTTTAACAACATATTTTAGTTTGTCAGGTAAGTTCTTGATATCAGGTAATAAGATACCTGCTCTGCTTTTCAGGCCTATTCAGTTATTTGGCATCCAGCATACCTGTCAAATGGCTTTTCAGGAAACTTTTCTGTTCTTCTGAGAAGCATAAATGTGACCTTCAGTTCTGTCAACAAATGAAGTGTCTGGAACTCTGTTGCACAGCTACCTCTTATACTTTTGCTCTAGACCTGCATTTTCAGTTTTCTCAGGCATATATCAGACTTCCACACTTTGCAGCCTGCATATTTGAGATCTGGGAAAAGCAATTCTTTAGAATACATAATGAAAGACAGAGTGACAACAAACCTTAGGAAGCTGCTTCTTGTCCTTTCATTGTCTCATCTATAATGTGAGAAATGAAAAGTTTGATTGTTATGGATCAGAAAAGATCACCAGGTAGAAAGAAAGATGTAGAAGGTTGTGCAGTATTTCTAGTAAAACAGGAAGAACAACCTGCAGAGCTTAATTTTGATCCCATAGAGCTGGTTCTGGTTTCCTCTTCCATGTGTACAATGAGTGCATTTGATGTCAAAAGTTGAACCTATGCTTCACAGTAGATTCTGAATGATTATTAGTTTGCAGAACGGTGAAAGCTGGTGATTGCTATATTATGTTAGCCAGAATAGCCACATATAGGGGTAGAAAGGAAGAGGTCTGAAAATCATGGACATGGTTTGATGATGGATGTGCCATTTCTATTCTCATTCCAGATATAGAATGTTTTTCTTGTTTACAACTGATAGAAAAATGTATCGTTGCTGGTAAACTAAGCTTTCCTTTATCTGTGTTTTGACCCTAGATATTTTTTGTTGTTGTTTAGCTTTCATGATTATTTTGTATCCCTCTCTAGGATATCCATTGTTTCCTATCTCTGTTCACAGTATAGTGTGCAATCTAATTAGCAAGCAATCATTAATTGTAATTCTTTGGTAATCTTACAATACATTGAGACCAATTTTCTTTCTTATTAGCCAAAGTTTTGATCCACCAGATGACTAGAATTTCTCTGTCCAGCAAGCTCTGCAATCGTATTCTTGGTCTTGTACTTAACGCTATCTCCCTGTAAATATTGTTTCTCCATGTGACTTTGTTCTCTTGATCATTTTTCTCCCTTGCATTCATATTTTCCAGAAATGCTTCTATACATACATTTCTAGCAGGACCAGGTCTTATTATCTGCCCTAGACATGTAGAATGTGTTGTATGTATAGAAGTAGTAATTCTGTGTTTTGCCAAATACTTGAGTATAGTTTAAATGTCTTGTAGACTCTCAAGATATTGTGTTCATTGAAAATAAATTTGTTCCTGCAGTGATATATTCAACTGACTGTTGTTTTCTGTATTAATTGTTTTCTTCAGTTTCTTCTCATGAGTCTGTTTTATTTGGCATCAGAATGTTGCCCAGAAAGAATCTGTGCAAGCAACATAATGTTTCTGAAGAATTTCATGTAAAATTTTTTCATTTTAATATGTTTTGTCTTTCTGTCTTAAAATTTTCCTCCATTGAATTTCACCTGAATTTTAACTGTTCAGTATGTAGTAAACTTGGTAAGTTTTCCAGGTTTGAGTATATAGATTTAGTTATTTGATTGGTTATCCTGTGCAGCTGTCAGTGGTATTTCCAGAAGGGAAAGTGGATGGAAGGGAACGGGAATGAATTTAGATTCACCGAAGCATTTCTTGGCAATTATTTATCTGGGGAAAAAAAAAAAAAAAAAAAAAGAAAAGAAAAGAAAAGAATTAATTTTCATTGTCTTATAAGCATTCTCCATCTGTGTCAGACTGGTCAAATAATTTGAGCTGGGAAAAGTATTACAGGTCCGTTTGCCACTTTTAACCAATAAGTTCCTCTAGGATTTGGGAAAGCACTGACTTCAGTGCTGAGTGTCTGACAGTCTGAGGTACAATCTCTTTTCTTCATGAGGAGTATTTAAATCTCTGTCTGTCTATGAGACACTCTGTGAGAGATGTAGAGACATAGATTCTCCCTTGTCTCAGAGTAATTTCCTAGATTCAGGCTACAGGTGGTTTTGATCTGGGGCTCCCAAGGCTCCTGCTATTGAAACCTCTCACTCGTAAGGCATACTGAAGTATCAGCTGAATCATGGAAAAAGCCCGAGATTAGTTACTGGGGGTGTATTCTATGTTCTACTAAATATATACTTGTGTACCTAAAAATAAATGCAACTGCTTTGATGAAAGAGAATGAGAGGTTTATCTTCTGCTGTCTTCTAGCAGGGTGGTTTAGGCATAGCTCTGCAAGGTGAACAGCTCCACTCCTCTTAGAAAGGAGATGTGTGCTAACACCCCATATTTAGGCTGAGTATCTAATGATCAAGCAAATGGATTTAAAGGGATACTGATGTCTCAGCATAGGTTTATTTATCTTCCCCTTTCCATTTTTAACAAACATGACAAAATATTTTGCACCAAGTTCTAAAGGAACATTTGTTCAATATGAGAATTATGTCTTCATTACAGTGAGAAAAAGCAAGCAGTCAGTCTGAACTGAATTCAGTGTTTATTTTATCTGAGCAAGCAACCAAGATAAATATATTGTTCAGACAGTCTTTAAGTCATTCTCGAGTGAAATAGTGAGGAAAAGGACTTAATGCATTAAGCATTTATTTCACCTCATCTGTGTTTGTTCCGTTCATTTAAATATTTATTTTTCTGAAAGACCTTGGAGCAGCTGTTTATCACATCTGCCAGACATTAGCCTTGTACACTCCTTTTGAGGATGTGGTGGCTCATACTTTACTTCATACCTTATACTTTTTATAGTACCCTATCTTTGTGTGTGTGTGTCAGTGTATGGCTCACATAATTGTTTATGTTTTTGGCGTAGTGCTAGTTAACTGACATTTCTTGGGGAATAGAGTGATGATGCTAGCCACTTACTAAGGCATCCACTGACAATTTTCTCTCTGTAGTGTCTTTTATCATTATCTAATAGAGTATTTTAGCTTGTATATGTGGCTCACAACACTATGTTAGCAAGTTCACTTTACTGTGATTCCAAGACCAGAAAACTTGGAGCCACTTATTAACTTGTACAGCAAACAAAGGCAATGCACAGTGATAAGAGAACAGAAATCTTCCTAAGCAATATAACTCGGTAGCTGGTATGACTTGCTAAACTTGGTTATTTTGAATAAGAAATTTTGATTGTATTCCTTGTTGATACGAACAAGGCCTGTCATATTTGCATGCCAAACATTCAAATATTTTTTTAAAGAAGTGTGATTTGGGGCCTTTTAATTTCTGATAGCTCAATCAGAAATGTTTATTTCTGAAAAAAACTACCAAAACTAAAACCAAAACCAAAACAGTCAGTATAAAAACGAGAAAAATATTCTTCGAGATTTACTAAATTTATATAAGACCTTGACTACTTGTCATGTGATCAAAACTTCTTGGACATCCTCCATTCTTTTGCAATTCTCTGTGCTCTCACTTTACTTTTGTATTTATGTCTTAGAAAGGTGAGAAATGGCATCCAGATGACAACTAGACTATTTGCTGAGCAGAGCTGACAGAACATTTTCCTCCTGACTAAGAGTGATTTTTTTTTCAATCAAAATGAATATTTTCATTAATGAATTAAAATGGAATGGAAGGATTTTGGATTGTAAAGGATGAATTAATATACCCAACCTAAAAAGAGAAAACTACTGGCCTCTTTTTTTCTTTTTTTTAACTTTTTCCAAAAGAGAGGAGAGAGAAATAAAAATAAATAAATTATTAATTAGTGTGTTTTATCCATGGTAATTTAAAGTGGCAGAGAAGTGTAACAGGAACAGGATATGTGAGGCTGAGACTCTGGCTGATGTTTTCAAAGCTGTGCTGTGATTTGAATGTTCAATTCCCATCAGAATTTGATGGGAGTTTTGCTTCAGGCAGCTTTTGATATTCTCCCCTACTGGTAGCAAAGCAAGACTGTATACAAAATAAAAATCTCTTTGAAACCCTAATTTTTCACTCTGCCTCAACTCTTTAAAAGGTATTGTATCTGTAGGCTTTCCAAGAAAACCTGTACCGTTTTAAAGTTATATTTAAATTCTGCTGAGCATATGCCCTGAAACCATGCAAAAACATTGTGAATACTACTGCAAGGAAGCAGAGATGCATTTCAACAGCCCTACCCTATATACAGACACTGATTCACGAGATGCATGTTCCACTTTTCTTTAGTTTTCTGAGCTTTCTCTCCATATTGTGGTACCTTTTATTTGCAGTATTTGCCTCGTAAGTTTTATACATGAGAAGACACCTTATCACTTTCTGTAGTAGTCTCTCCAGACAAATAGGCTAGTCCAGGCTTTCCCTGTTGAGTTATTTATAGAAGAGCTGGCCAAGGACCTCTACTGGGATTTTCCTCAACTCCATCACTGACCATGTCTCCTTTCCTAATTTGCTTAATTAGCAAATCAGCCTCCTACTCTGTGCCCTCTGGCTGTGCATTTCTTTGGCTAAAATATGCAAGTTCCGCACTGCTCCTTTTGCGCATCCACATTGCCAGCACTGCTGTGGCCCCACTCTCAGGTCCCCTGTTCCATGACAGTACCTTCTCCTTTGCATAGGAACAGCAGCCGTCACCCTCCCTGCCTGTCATCAGAGCTTCAAAGCAAACACCTGAGCTGTGTCCAGTGGGGACAGGTTGTTCCTGGGGTGATGCTCTATTAGAATAACAATCTCCAAGTTTTGTGTTCAATCACCCAGTTGCTTCCTATTTTTTCCTCCACCAGAGTTGTCATCTACAATCCTGTAAGTATTTTCCTGACTTCACCAGCATGTCATATCTCATCATGCTTGAATAACTACCATACACAATTAAAATTTGTGGAGGTTGAATCATTAAAGTGTTGAGTTGCAATGTTTGGATTCAGATCAGAGTTTTTTGAATTTAAGGAGTTTTAGAACTTTTTTCTTCATGAAACTGTTCCTTATTCTACCTGCAGAATCACAAACCCAGCATTTAAACATCCAACTATGCGTGTGGACTCTTTGGGTCCATGACAGAGATACTGATCACAACTGCTGAATGGAGAGAAATTTAATTGCAGAGATTATACTGCAAAAGCTTGACCTTCTGCTTCTCAGAACTCCTAGAACTGTTGAATCTTGGACACCATATAGGTTAAGCTCTAATGAACAGCATTGTTCGTGTTAGTATGTAAACAGGGTAATATGCGTACAGAGTAGAGGCTAACGGTTCTTCAGCTGATATTCAGCATTTACAATGATTCACATTGGAATGGATTATAGTGGCAAGATTTTAAAACTTAGAATTATAATACAAACTTGATCTTTAAAAATTATATTACTGTGGCTTATGTGGAATAGGCACAATACTTATGTTTACATAAATATCGGTATGGTTATAAATATATACACACATTTAATGCAGCTTTTCTGTAAAACTTCTGTGCAACAGCAGCTTCAGCCTTTTAAGCATCATCTTCTTTTCGGCAGTTTGTTTTATTCCATCACAACAGACTAGCCTGTACACATTGTTGAAATTAGGGGTATGATCCTGTCCAAGTGAGCACAGGTATTTTGGAAATGCAGGAAGCTGCAGAATAGGGTGTATTTGGCCCATGCAGGCTTCTTTGGTTTTCTCTTGTGCTTCACGTCAGCATATTCCTACCCAGCATCACGGCTAAATCCACTAGGAAAAGAAGACAAGTTATTGGCAGTTACAATCTCTTTCCCTGAAAAGTAAATAATCCCCCGCATTCTCAAAAGGAGATTAGAGGAAGGTATCCCTGTAGAAATACTCATCGGCCAGTCTCTCCCTCTTTCACTTGCCTTCCTTGCCAGGTACTGGATTTAGTCTCGTACTTTCATTACAGAGAACTGCAAAGAATTATATGTTGCTCATTTTGCTCTTAAATATCTTTTGCCAAAAATTTTTTTAGAAGTTAATGGTATCTAAAGTGCATTAAGAATATAGGAACTATCTTTGTAGGACTCAACTGATGTGTGGAATCTCTGTGTGCTTTGTCCAATATAGTTTACAGCCCAGTACCAGTTTCAATGTTGTGGTAGTAATTCTTACAGGAATCATGAGTTTTTTAAAGCAGAGTGGTAGTTAAATTTTTTTTTTTTTTTTTTTTTTTTTTTGCTAGACCTGTACTTATATATTGTACCTCATCTTTAAATACAGTTAACATACATTATTAAAAATGGGACAGATCTGGAAATGCAAATCGATTGAGTTCTGTTTATGTCCCCAGGACATTTAGCATCACCTATGCAATACACATGAAATGTGCTTGATAAGGCAGTTCACTTTGAAGTTTGATAGGAAATTAATATATAATAAATAAAACATAAATATATTCATATCTAGAGGACTTGAAAAATTGAAAAGGCAGGCTGTTTACAGCTTGTGATATAGTAATTGCTATCTGCTCTTTCTTTTTTCTCCCTTTTGAGTCTAATTAATAATATATCAGAACACTAATGGCATCCTAAACGTGCTACATTAACTATGTGCTTTAAGAACCATTTCCTGCTAGACTTGAATCAAATCGTATTGATTCCTGCAAGATTCGAGTGTACTTGGTCTGTCACAGTTTCTGCAGTGGCTACCTTGCTGTTTCTCTTATGATATGGGCATGGAGCCTGCCAAAGTGGCTCTTTACTGATTCTTTGTTCTATTTTATCCTGCGTTCCCCTGGCCAGAGGCAAAACCTACCTGCAGTTGTTGGACATCATATAAAAAAGAGGAGAGGTTTGGAGCCCTTCTTCCTGCTCCACATCTCTTCTAAGCAGAAGCTGGACATGGGAAAAGCAGTGTGCCCTGTGCCAATGGATGCATAAGATAACCTGAGCAACTGCTGTACCCTGAGCAACTACCACAGCTGGAGTCAGGACCTAAGATATTTTCCCCTTATTGTGAGAATGTGGATGTGACCAGATCCCTTATTACACATAAAACCTGCAAAGGCTGCTAGAAACCAGATTTCACTAATACTGCAGCCACTGGGGAAGAGTCTGGGAAAATTAGTCCCTTGACCCACTCAAGACATCACTTTGTTTTCTTTGGTTTTGGTGACTGTACTTCTTTCCCCCTCCCTGCCTCAATGTGGCTGGTGCAGCTGAGTCACTCCCCCTCTCACAACTGTCTAGGGATCAAGTACCCTGAAGATACCAGCCCCACACTAAGAACCACGTGTGTGTTACTCCTTTTTTCTGCTTTAAGAGCTGCATATTAGGTAGAACTAGAGGAGGGCAGGTGGGATTTTCCAAGACAGGTCTGCAGTGCAAAATAGTCATGCTGCTGGCTTGGTTGGTCTGAGGGGGACTGGACCCAGTAGACATCCACTGCAACTGCAGCAGGAAAGATTGCTGTGCTGGCTGGTGATGGAGGTCTCTCCAGACTTTTCTCCAATTACAGATACAATTTTTACTCTGAAGCAAACTCCATTTTTCTCTTCAGTTTTCAGGCTGCCCTTTAGGGGCCCAGATTGAGTGACAGAGAATGAAATACCACTGAAGATGGCTGAGACAGACCCATTCTTCTGCCTAAAGAGTGAAGTAAATCCAGAATTGCCTGGAATCTCAGGGGAAAAAAACAAAAACAAAAAACCCCACGTTTTTTCAGTGTAGTTCTGTTATTCCAGCGTATTTCTGTTCAAACTAGGTTTTCCAATCTTTGTAGTTTCCTGTTTTGGCTGGAAGTATGTACACTTAGATGGTTGAAATTCTTGCTGTTTTTTTAGTATGAAATGAAGCCATACAGAAAACCTAGTATTTCAGAATCTGCAGACCAAAGACAAGCAATCAACCAGTATATCACCCAACGATTTTTTATTTTTTTCAGCTGGTGACCTCTACAAGGAATTAGCCAGGCTCTACTTGCTTTTTCTCTGCAACCTGCTCAAGAGCTCGAAGGATCTCCTAATAGCTCCAGTAAGTTGGTATTTTTTTATCTCTACATTTGCATTTAGAGCATTGCAAGTTGTTTGTTGCTGGGCTGCAAGACTCTTGCTTCATATTTTAAGTCACACAGCATGTACACACCAAAAATATTGTGAGTTGAACTGGAAGATTATTTCAGTTGGGCTTTTTGGAGGGTTTGGGAGGTTTATTTGTTGTGTTGGGTTTTTGTTTGTTTTTGTTTTTTTTTTTCTGATTGATTTTAAGAGGCCTCATGAGGAGCTTTTTGTTTGCTAGAAAGATACCAACAATTTTTCGGTGTCAGGGCACCATTCCTTCATCTCTCCTATGCTTTAAAAGATGTTTCTAGAGACGGATGGATATGTCCCCGTTTTCTCAGAAATTGCTTGATTGCTGATGATTCTTTTAACAGAACAGACTTGTACTGCTTTGAATTTTGCAAGTTCAGTAAAGCCCACCATGCTACTGGAAACATAAAGGAATAATGGCAGCTTGCAGAACAAAACTTATGAAAAGGATTAATATTAACTGTGATATGCTACTCGTTGAGATGCTACAAAGTCCTCAAACAGCTGAAATTCAAGGTAAATAACTTTTAATTTGTACCAAAATTTCACCTTTTCATTTATTTTTACCTACTCAGGGGTATATATAGATGTGTAAATGTATATTCACAATAAAGTGGCCAAAATATAAGAGATAATTATTGACACCTAATGGCAGATATTGAGCTGAGTAATTTTAATTTGGTCCTGTGTTTTGCACACAGGCACTGCGACTGTCCTTAACCACACAGTTTTACAAAGGTCTCAGAAGGCTTTATCAATCCATAGGTTGGGCCTAGGAGTTGGCTCTTCTCTTCTTAATCAAACTAAAATGTAGCCTTATTTTCCCAATCCAGCTTCTTGCTCACTCCTGCCAGTCTTGTACTTTGACTCCCTTTGCATCTTGTCCCAGACATTTATCTCAATTTGTTCTTTTTGCCACTTTTGTGCAAGTCCAGGTATTATCCTCTATATCAAAGTTAAACTGTTTCTTGCTTAGATGGGTGGAGGCCTGCATGGTGGCAGGGTGGTCATTCAAAGCAATATAGTAAGTTGGCTGGCCTTGTGTTAGATTTGCATGTGGATCTGACGTGGCTCTGGAAGCATGGAGCTGTGATCATAAGGAAAGTGAAAAGATTGGAGCATTTGTGAATTAAGCAGCTACATTCACTGCTGGGCTTGTCTCTGCTGAGCAAGTGGAAACTGCTATTTTTCAAAGGTATGGTGGCATTAAAGAACATATTCTTGTCAAAAAGTTAACTTCCTTGCAAAACTGTGTGTCCTTGCTCTAAATCATGAGAGGATGATGTCCTCTGTTCAAAGATGAGTCATGGAAAAGTTTTCTCTCTTTTTTTTTTTTTTTTTTTTAAATTGGCTGAAGTACTTCTTTTTTCCTTTGCCTCTTTCTCAGAAGTAGCTTAAACATTTAAACTTTCCAAAACTATTCAGCCTGAAGGAAATCCCTCAGCATGGAAGACTTCAGTCCAAGATCTAAGCAACTGAAAACAGTCTTAAAATGAGAATTTCTGGGATCATGTGTCTGTATTTGTGACCAAGGCACCAATTCACCAAGAGTATTTCATATACTTGTGATTAAAGGAAGCATGTATGTACATATATATGCATATATATTTGTTCAAGACCAGAAATTCTTACTATAAACAGTAATTTTTAGGTCTATCACATGCATGTCTTTTTCTGGAAGATGCAACACACAGATTCATATTCTTGTGAGGAAACTTACAGAGATGAAGTGGGAATCAGAGTTTAAGTGTCTATCCAAACAAGAAACACAAGTAAAATAGCTTCTGCAGGTGTAATCACTGATATTCTGTCAATATGGATGCTCCTAACACATATTCTTATTTATGAGAAGGAGAATTCTATTGACAGAAAATACTATTATGACTCTTGTTAAAAAGAATGACACATTTGTACGAACCTCCCTTACTGTTAATTGCTATTACCATTTTTCCCCAGACTGTTCTTACTCACAGCCCACATATAATGTCTGAAGATAATTTCAAATTGAATTATGATAGTTTAAAATTTAAAACACTAGGAAGGAAAAGAAAAATGAAACACAGTGTGACAGTACTGAAAGTGTTGAAAATTTGCTAGAGAGAAAGTAAGAAGGGGCAGTAAGAAGCTGCTTTCAGGGCTCTGAAACATACCAAGGGGCTATTATGGAGGCTTCTTTTCTTAATTTCGTGATGACGAGTCAACACTGTACAAGAAGTTTAAGTCATATTTTTCAATATCACCATCTCCCACGGTGCATTCTTAACCTTTATTAAGGCAATCCCAAAGAGATCCCACCCAGTCATATTTCAAAGTATACAGACTTGCTGGTACTTCATATCTATAACTGAGGGATTCTCCTCTGTTCTTTCCTCCCATTTTCACTTTCTTAATGCATCTTTTCCTTTCATGTACTCCTCTTAATTTTGTTCAGTGTAGAGTTGGTCATTGCTTCTAATGACCTGTTTTATGTAGATCCTGGTTGCATGAGTAAGAGTCCCACGGTATGTGCTACACCATTCAGCCAAATGAGTTGCTATTACAGCGGGAATTTCTATGAAGAGTTTAAAGTCTCTCTGTGCCAGATATGCACAAGAGAAATACGATATATTTCTATTATTTAGTTTATAGACCTGAAGATAAGATCCCCAGCTCAATTGCTTGGCGGAGAGATACAAGATAAATAATGGGTGAGTGAAATATATGTCCTGGTTCAGCTAGGATAGGGTTAAGTTTCCCCAGCAGAGAGAGAGGGGGAAGGGATCTCCAGCCGGGTTATTCATACCATGCTGATGTCAGGTCCGGGCGCAGCAGCATGGGAACTTTTCCCTTTGTGGCTTTGGTGGTGGGGAGCACACGGCGGGTTTGTTCCATAACCATTGCGGTATTTCTCTGTATATCTTTTGTCTTACTTACTGTTATTGCTGTTTATTGTTGCTGTCATTGCTACTGTTGTTGTTCAGATTGTTTATCACACTGTTGTATTAAATTTCTTCTTATTTTAACCCGGGGTTTGTGCCTCACTTCCAGCCTGACCAGCTGAGGGTGGGGGAGAGGCAACGGCAACGTGGTCTCCGGTCCCGGCAGGGGCTTAAACCACAACAATATGCAATACAACTTACTCTGGAAGGGATGGTGGATGAACAGGACAGTGGAAGATTTGCTGCACCTAACAGTATTATGACACTTTGCCTGTATGGGTGTGGCCTGTATGGCTATGGGTGACTACATTACAACTGCTCCTATTAAGTACTTAAACTTGAAGTCACTTTGTTTCAGAGAAGTAGAAACGTGGATACTAGTACAAGCCCAAATGTGTACTAAACTCTGAATAATCTATGGGAAAGAAATTACAGGAAAATGCATGTATTCAAATGTTCAGCTTCTGTATCACTGTCATGAGAAAATTAGACCATAGCTTTCCCTCAGGTTTTGGCTGATCAAGCATAGTTCAGCCTGTCTTATTTTTTCTGTTAACTCTTCCCTCTTCCCAGCACTGGACAGACCTCTCCAGCTCTTCAGCTCTGTTTGCACTCTTGTAGGCTTGAACTATAGAGGATATATTATTTATTTTTCCCTGGATATAGCTGAAGTAAAGAATGCTCCTTCCTTTCCCTGGCATGGTATTTCTGAAGTCCTTCCTTGCTTGATGGCCTCTCAGCAGTACAATTAATTTCTGTATCACTCTGGGTGGATGAAGTGAGAAACCTGTTTGGAGGGGGCTCATTGAAGGTGGGAGGTAGTGTCTTGGCTGAGGAGATGTGTGGTGGTGGTGTTTCATCCTATGCCTCATGTCTAACTTTTACAAAACTACAGCTGCCAGGGCTGTTTCCTGCGCATAGCACTAACTGCTGTGTGTAATGTTTTGCCAAGACTTTGTTTTTATTGTCAACAAGATCAGTGGGATGTTGGTAGACAGGAGCTGATAATACGTAACGAATGACTTGTTCAAATGATGTGCTTCTTTATACTTCACAGGTATTATCTACAAGGCCATTCTGATTTATTTTTCTCAGAGACATTTTTTTCTCAGACTTCCTTCCAAGACAATTCTTTGAAGACAATTTGCAAAAGCTCGGGTATGTGTGGTACACCTGGAACTGGTGAAAGGCGAATTGCCTCAGCTGGGCATTAGTCTCATGGCATGACTTACAAATTTGGTTTTGGCTTATTATTCTGACTGCATTACTGAGCAGAAGTAGTGCTTCAGAATGATGGTGTTTAATGAAAAAAGGAAAAATAACCAGCCTGAATTTAAGGACTGGTTAGTGGACAATGAAGGAAAAGAGGGCAATCTTCTACGGTACAAGAGTTGAGCAGTTTCTGTACAGCTAGGAAAAGAAGAGGAGGGTGGCAGCATGGAGCAGAACACAGTGGTAGTCAGTGGACCTCGAGGGAAGTGTGTATTTAGTAGGGAATAAATAAAGAGAAAAAAAAATTACAACAAATTTTTGTAAAAGGAGAGCTCCAGGGAGCTGTTTTTCTCAAAAGTATTTTAATTATAACTTCTTGTCAAAAAGGTTTTCACGGAAAAATTAATTTTTAAATGAAATGTTGTGGATTTTGATTTTCAGTAGAAAAATGTATTTTTATCAAATGTGTCTTTTGAGGCCTATTTTTTTGGCCAACTTCTCTCTATTTTTCTTTTTTTTTTTTTTTTTTTTTCTTAACCCTGGCAAACAAAAATAGCATTCAGGGAAATATTTGTTTAAAACTAAATGCGGTATGAAAAGTTTTACTCCATAATGATGTGGGGAAAATAAGTTATCAAAGAAAAAGAGAGTTGAACTTCAAACAGTGTGATGTAGTGTGAGAGACAACTTGTAAAAACAGGCCTGCGAGAAACTGAGAAAAACAGCCTGAGGAAGAGAGAAAAGTTAGCAGGAGGAGTGGAGGCCCTCCAAGTTAAGAAATGCCTCAAACACTTGAGAGATGAAACCGTAGTCACAGGGTGGATAGTGTGGAGGTCGAAGCTGATAAGGCTGCCCCAATGACGCAGGATGCAGCTGGAGGGGGGAAACAGGACAGTTCTGCTCTGGTACATCTGGTTGAATTTCAAGGGCCATCTGTCCGGTGAATGACCTTTGTGTCATTATCCATGAAATGCCTATTAAAGTTCACACCCCTCAATATGCTAATGAAGACTAACAAGATCATGCTAATTACATCATCCCATGAAACACCTTACCCCTCCCTGTACACGGGATGTGTAGGTATGTGGGTCAGCCTAGGGGATGGACCCAAGGAAAGTGGGTGTAACTTGAGGGGGAGGAAAGAGGGGAGAGGGGGCCTGGAGAGTGTAATGAAGCGAAGAACACGGCTGCTTCCTGGAACCCTCGCTGGCGGGGTCGACATGGGAACCCAGACTGGTGATCTCTATTCCCTCCATCTCCCTCCTTTCCTTTTTCCCCTCTTCCTTCACTACCATTAACAAATGCAAGTCATACTGTATTGCTTGCCCTAACTCGTTATATGCTTAGCCAGTTATCATGTGTCCAATTAGTACATTGTGGGAAGTTAATAAATGTTTGGACTTTGAGACTTGTCTCACCATTGTCCGCTGGGTTGGGGATTTACAAATCTGTGTCACTTGTCTCCCTCATCTGAGCGGGACGTGACATAGAGCTGATGATTATCAGTGAAGATGACACACTTTGAGTTCAACATGTACTTCAGTTTTTCAGGAACAGGACACCTCTGCCGAATCGAAATCTGAAAGTTGAATTTTGTTATTTTTCAGTTTAGTTATTTCCTAGCAACATTTCCTAGATCTGAATGAAGCCACTAATGATTTGAAACCCTAAGCTCACATGAGAGGTAAAATTTTGTATACTGTGACATTAACAAGTAAGGTTTGGAAGGATTTTTTCTTGGTGAGGAGATATGCCTGTTGTGGGACTTTGCATAAATACTGGATATCTTTTAGCCAACAGAAGGCAAGCTTTTAATTGCAAAAAATGTCAGATGGCAGAGTAATAGTTCTGTCTAAGAAAAAATAAGAACCAGGAGAATTTTGACCCACTGCACTCTGTTGCCAACTAGATGACAATGTTTCTTGAAAGAGTGCAGCACCATCAGTGTAAAGATTCATCCTTTTCTCAAGAACAGCGTTTCACATTCCTGGCTCCATAGCTTTCTTTTTTTGGTCAGAATAAAGCCATTAAAGGATATTTCAAAATTATTCCAAATCAAATTTCCAGTGGTCAAAGAGAAGCCGCAATTCTCAATTTTAAACTGTCTTTGTCATCACTGTGTGGAATGAAGATGTCCATGGAGCTAACACTGAACTAAGCCCACTGGCGGCATTGGTGTTTGCATGGCATTTTGGCTGAACCACTTGAGATGAGCAGGCATGAGCATTTGAGGCTGAAAAAACAGCCCAGAAGGGATGGACGTTCATGATACTCTGATTCTTTGTGTTGGTCCTATCTCACATGCAATGTAAACACAACGCAGTGATTTGCTACATTCAGGGCTCTGCTATGTGTGTGTGTTTGTGTAATCAGAACTAAATGATATTAAATGAAGTTTTCTTGCCCTCCTGAGGACTCTGGATTCAACACTTCCAGCTGGTTCAGTGCTGGAGACAGAAGAAAGTGTAACCATAGTGATGGAATGGAAATGATTCCTTTGTTTCTAGGCTGCAGTATCCTACAGACACTGCTGTTTTCAAGGTCAAAAATATATTAGGAAGAGATAAAAATTAAAGAAAAATGTGCTGGCTTAGCTACAAAAGCTAATTTAGTTTGTGCATTATAAATTATGTTAAAAATGACTAAAATGAGATTTCTCAGCAAGAACTAAATGTGTGGTTTCACAAAACTAATTTCCAAAGATGAACACGAATACAGAATTTAGCTTTAAAAGCTTTTCAGACCATCAGAGAAAAAGAAAAGCTATCAATTACCAGACTTTAGTGTTGCTTCTGTCAGAAATATAATGGTAATTTTAGCATTCTCCTCAGCATTTACTAAATTAAGAATGTCTGCAAACAGATCAATTAATTGGAACATTATGTAATTTAATGAAACATGTGATCTGCGAAAGAATGTTAATCAAGCTTTAAAACAAAATATTTCGACACCTCTTTCCAAATGGCAGAAGTAGTAGGGCCTTGACTTGATGATGTGACAATCGTTATTTTGAGGATTTGAGGGTAAGTGTGACCATTCTTATGAAGAAGCAGAACCCCTTCTCACTAAAGTATTGTCCAGCTTTGAGCTCTGACATTTAGTGTTGCTAAACTCTCCTGAAAATGTCTTGTAGCTTGTAACCCTACCATCCTTTCAATCAACATGGTTTTTTGCTCGCTGCCTTTACTTTTTCAAAGATGGATGAATGTGCATAAAATTGTGTTCTGGTTATGATGCTTAAAGTCAGTGTGAAAAGCTTTGAGGATAAGAAGATTTATAAGACTGCAGATCCTGAGTCTCTGCCCTCCATCCCAGAGAAATATACAAAACTGGTTTTCCATTACTTGTGCTTTGTAGTACTGCAGTAGGCTTGGCAGCAGGCAAGGCAACACAACATTTTTTTGTGGAGGAAGCATCATACAAGGTGCCTCCTGCCAAGCTGGCCTCATGGTGAGCTTGAGGGAGTGTAGATGTGACACTTAAAATCAAATTGTCTGTTTGCAGCTGAAGACTAAAAGGATTCTTCTACATGATTCACAGCTTTACCAAGAATGACTTATTGCAGAAAGCCCATCCTCGTCCAGCTCCATTGCACAGACATGGGCCAAAGCTGCTATGTCTGCTGTGGTGTGCCCAGAGACAGTCAAGTTGAAGGAGGAGAGGTGGCTTGCAGAAGGAGCAAGGAAATCACAGAATAAACATCAACTAAATCAATTTTGTGAGTCTCTCCAGTCAAATATGACTTATTTCTTTGAACTTTTCCCATTGATGCCTTTGCAGCTTCATAGTGGGGAAAGCATCTTTGCACAAGCCAGGGTGAAATTATAGGAACAAGTCTAATCAAACAGTCCAGCTCCCACACAAAAATGAAGAACGGTAGGAGGCTATGGCCATGGAGGCATTGAGTCTGTGTTCACCATTGACAACCATTACTGAAACAGTGTTGTAGGCATTGACTTCTGGTCCTAAGCAGATGCTGGAGTCTGATGCAAGTGCAAATGAGAAAGCTGGACTTCTATCTTTATAATTCAGGGATGATAAAGATTCAGTCAAAGCATTGGGTTGTTTATTTTCTCCTTTGTGTTAACACATCTCTAATTTGAACCTGCAGGACCTGTGATACACCCACTAGGAGAGCAAAAAATGCTGTAAGATCTGTAGGGCTGAGGGTCTGGATTTTTTACAACATTTTAACTGAAGCATGGTTTTCATATTACCAAATTATTTAGTGACTTTGTTTCTTCTAAGGGAAAGACATTTGCTATTTCATGAGGGTTAGATGTAACCAATAAGACAACAATTACCAAAAGACAATGAAAGTAGTAAGTGGGATGAGGTGACTGAGGCAGGGAGGAAGGGACAGAGAAGAGGCAAAACAAACAAAAGAACCCACTGATGCTTGTTCTTCCTGCCATACTAAGGAGTAGGGACTCCAGCCGTAGGAGCTCTTGCCATGAACGGTACTGCCTCTGTGACTCTGGGAATGGAAACAAACTGATCTGTACTGAAAATGACAGCCTTTCTCTTTGGGGTGATGGTGATTTTTCATTTTCTGCAAAACAGATCTTCCAAGATCTTTGGAAACAGCTGGTTTTAAGTGGAAAGCACTCACCCTGTTTTCTCATCTGCTTTCTGCAGAGAGTGTTAGCCAATGTCGCAACTTGTGTCCATGCGACTGGTTTTTGTGAGGAGTTTTGTGCTTCAACCTATGTTAAGCTTGCATCATCTTTTAATAAGCTTTCTTATTCCAGTTATTAGTGCCTAATCACTTGTCAGGTGAAAAGGGTACAGAGGAATGAAGTAGTTGTGATAACATTATCTACATCTGAAGCAGTTCCCCTTATTATTCTCCAAATAGTCTGTGACGCAAACATGATTTTGTGACCTTTTCGCACCCCAGCTGTATCTTTTCTCTCTTCGGTGTGTATTCACTGTGCTGCCAGGACACCTACTCAGGTACCTGGAAAAATCCTGGGTTGCTGATGGCTGCTACTTGCACAAGATGTGGCAACATCACTAGCAGAAACCTGGGGAACATCCAGTGCCCCAGCTGCCTCTGTAACTTACAAAAACATGCCCTTCTCAGGATCAGTTCCCTCCTTCATAACAGGACTGTATAATACAGGTCAGCTGAACTGACCTTCCAAAAAACCACTTCACTCTACTTACCACAAATAGCATCTAAACATTGATCAAATGTAAATATTTACTGTGTAAAGGTTGGTGAGATTAATTGCTTTCCACTGACTATCCTGCAGAGATAATCCAGGCTCAATTCTTCATGGCACATTCAGATAACCACAGTTCAGTTCTGGAGAAGGGTATAATTTGATTTTTTTAGTACTGAAACTGCCACCTGCTCCTTCATGGTAATGATTTCCTAAATCAAAGAGCTTTTCCCTTTTTACATACTTCACTAAAATACATTTTCTTTAAACAGCATTTTAGAAGTACAAGAAACAGATGTTTTAAGTCATACATATTTTCAGAAAATGTGGTAAATGGATTTTGGAGTATATATAACTCTCTTTGTACTCTAAACAGCTTTTACATTGGATAGGTTTGTGACATTGTGGATGCACATTTGCTTGGGAAACAATGTGGATGTGGAGGTTGGTGCTAGGGTGTAAAAGGGCAGCACGATAGCGGATCAGCCAAGTCTGCTTGGTCAGAGATTGTCTGACTGGCCAACATGTTATTTTAAAAGTAGCTAGCAGCCACTGGTGCCTCACATTTGTGGCTAGCCAATCTGAAACATCATCAAAGACCCCAAGAGGTTTGGGGGCTGGGGCATGGGAGGTATGAGGACAGGCTGAGAAACCCAGGTTCGTTCAGCTGTGCAGAAGTGAGGTGAAAGAGAGACCAGCTGGTGGTTCTCACCATATTAATGTACAAGAGGTTGATGATAACTGTAGCAAAGCTTCCCTGAGCACAAACATGATGCATTTATTTCAGTGGACTGTGAGAGCTTCAGGAGTATCTTGTGTGTGCAACCAGTCAGGATGATGCAGCCACTACCTAACTTTGCTTCTATTTCTTCTCTGAAATCCCTATACGTGTGTTCATTTCAAGATGCTGGACAGAAGTTGACTACATGCCTTTCTGGGTCTTAGCAGAATTAATTACATGTTATTTTTCCAGATAAGAAGTGGAATAATATCTTGGGGTTTAGTATACTCTAAATACAACTCATTTTTATGTTAAAAGCTCAGTTCTTTTTCTCCACAAAGAGACTGAAAACATAAGTACATAATCCTTTCACAATTTAATTAGAGAAACTCCTTCATTCAAATCATTTACCACCATTATAGTCAATTAATCATAGGATGAATACAGAAACAGAGAGGAGTGAGAGAAAGAAAGAGAGGGGGAACAATGCGATAAAAATCCCTTTCTGGTTGGTGTTCCCATTTCCAGCTGGGTCCCCCCTAACGGCAAAACGCCTTGGTCTGCTTCAGGGAGACTGCCATTTCTCAGTGAGATGGGAGTGGATCACTCTGTCAGGGAGAGGCAGCAACAGGGTAAGGTTTTTCTACAATATTGTAATGGAAGAGAGTTTTGGGGACAGATTCAGAGGCAACATGAAGTATTTCTAGTCTTCATCAGCTATAGGTAGTACTTGACAGTGCTGTTAGCTTCCTAGGCAAGTTGGTTGGTCCATTTACTACTTCAAAATAATGATTTGCTTTCTAAATGTGTTGTAAAGACACTGACAGTGCCCTCAAAGAATAGTTAGTCTCATACTGTGTTCAGAGAAATTGCTACTGGTGCTTCAACCTCCATGTGGTGTCAGCAGATAGAGCACTATGTTGTCTGTTGTGTTTACATGACCTGTGGGCCACAGTGTTGCAAAAGCACCTCCTCCATGCTATGAGCTTCAGCAGCAAAGAGAGTGTGCCAAGGCCAACAGCAATATAATGAAAAAATATTTAGAGTTCAGTTCAGCCACATGAAGTTTAAGCTGATGGTGGAATATTGAGAAATGTTTGTCATGAAGTGATGATGGAGCAGGGAAGTCTAGAGATAAGGAAGGGTGGTACTTCTTCTATGGTTTTTGGGGTTTTGTGCAGGTATTGTGAAGGGTAGCTGTAAATATCTGCAATATATTCTCAGTCCATAAGAAAGTTCCAGAAGAGTTAGATCCAAGCCATCATTTCCATTCAAATTCATTAAAGGCATCTAGGAGGATGTCCGAAGTCTATGACTCAAAAGAAATCTGATGAGATTCAAACCTTCACGGTCAGCTTCTCTCTCCAGAATGAAAAGAAAAACAAACAAAAAAAAAAAGCACAAAAAAAGAGACTAAGAATCAAGCCTCAGACTGAGATCTAGGTCTGGCTGCAAGCTTTGGGTCTGTGAACAGTAGTCGTGCAGGCCTCTTCATGCCCAGTGTGTCCCTTTGTAGTCCCAGCAGCCTGGCTGTAAAACAAGGTGGCAAACTTGTGCATAACTCAGGAAAAAAATAGAAGAAAAAAATAATGTACATTCATCCTGCTAATGAATAAAGCCATCCTCAAACATTTATTTCCCTTCTTATCATTGATTTAACAGGACTGGCTTGTTAACTTCTTTGTAAGTTACTATTAAAAATGAAATGCAGGTCAGTTGAACATGCGTTATCATGATTATAGCCGGTCAGATTCATTCAAAATGAGATGCTGTTCTCATAAAATTGAAGTGGATGGTCAATTACTCATTTATTTGAACCATAAAATCACTGTGGAATGTGCTACACACTTCTCTACTCCCCTCCATCCCCTCACACACACACACTTCCTCTCATGCTATGGACCATTCATAGCTACAAAAAAATGAAATCATTTTGATATCATTCTAGATATTATTTTGCTATGGAAAGATTTTTCTTTTTTTTTTTTTTTTTTTTTTCCTGAGAACCGGCTAGTCACAAAGACTCTGGTCTGTTTGACTGGCGATGACTGTTGATTCATATCTGGTTTTAATTCTGCCTCAGACTGATAGAGTATGAGACTGTCTCTATTTTTTGATGCTTCCAGATAAAGACTGAGAGATACGATGGCATGGAAGTGTTATGGACAGGGGTATAGACTGGCACAGAGGGGACCTAATTTCTAAATAAGACTGAGAAGGGATTAATTCATAAGGATGTTCACGTTTCAGTGAGAGCTCACAGATGCTGTACTGGCATATCTCAAATTTCTGCAAAGGGAGGATGATGATGGTGAAAACAGTTCTTATATTGTTATAGAAATGAGACCCCTATTTCTGCATGCTTTGAGGGATACAAAGAGGGCTTTTATAGAGACTGAAGAAAGTTTATTCAGTTATTTTGGAAGAGAAGAAGAAAGAGTTCTAAAGTGGGGGATAACTGTTCCATTACTTTACATGAAAAAATTCCCAGATTTCCTTTTTGATGATGGCTATATTTCCCAGCTCCTGGAATGCTATCTCCATGACTCTAACAGAGAGATAAACAATTTGGCACTGATAATGGGGCAAACAAGTTGGCCAGCTCTTAATGCTGGATTTTCTACAGGGGTTTCAATCTATTCCTACATTCTTTGTTAGGTTTAAACAATTGGCTTTGGGGCTGAGAATGGATTTCTCTGAGCCAGTGATGCAGTTCATGAACACAAGCACATTTCTAACTACTTTTCAAAATAGAAACACAAGTCACTTGGGCTATATAAAGCAGCACTGGGTGATATTTTGAAGAACTATGTAGCAATGTGGAGATCCTGAAGACATTGGTGGGGATCAAAATTACAGATTTGGTAATGGCATGTATTGACTTTTTCATCTCTAATGTGAACATAGCTGGTGTTTTATTGGTGACTATCTCAATATTGCTTCTCAGTCTTTCTGAAATGAGCCTGTGGTATTAGATTGTGTCTTCAAGTAGAACATCTGTCTTGAATAAAGCACTTGTGTCCCAGGGTAGCTGTGCTTTATTTTTATTCTTACTAGGCCTGTTCATTGGACCAGAGCTAAAGCAAGACACCAGGAAGATGGCATGAGGATTGAGGTACAGAACTGTACAAGATTCTCCTTATTATCTACGCAGATCCTACCACACCACATGAGAAGTTTTCATGTTCATTTGCATTCATGGCTTCATTCATAGGTTCAGCCATGTTGAAGCAATGTGGCAGATTGCTTCATGCCACAGACACACAGAGCAAGACTGACTTCACGCTTCTTTGCCTACGTGCACTGTCTTCATGCCCGCTTGAATGGAAATATTGGCATGGAAGTGTGGCCAGCATCATCAGCTCACACCAGAACACAAAAGCATGTAGTGGTACTGACTGGGCTGAAAAGAGGTTGGTGATAAAGGGGAACATTTTTTGAAAGAGTTAATCTGGTTTAGTTATCCTATGTTATTCTTACTTATATGTGAGTTAATTCAGTGAAACACCATCCTTTTTTCTGAAATACTTTGTCAGGAAAAAACTTCAAGCCTGATGAACCTGAAAAGAGAATGCATGAACAGTACCCAGTACTGGAGGGAAAAGAAATTATCTTAAGTTGTCCAAACCAGCTCAAAAAATGCAGAGAAGCAGTGTATAACCTGCACTGAAACTCCTAACAATCACAGTGTGGTACACTGTTTGCATTTTCATTACAGCTTTTTTTTTAATTTATGACTTCCCACGCGTGCTATTTCATACACCAATAGATATTACTATCATTGTGATAATCAGCTTTCAATTTCCTTTCTCAAAACGTATTCTAGTTATAATTTCTTGTACATATTAAACAGTTCCTTGCTCTCAGTGGAATTAAATATTCAGATACTTGTGGATTATTAGTTAAGCAGACAAGGGAGAAAAAAAAAAAAAAAAAAGCAGATGCCTTTAAAGTTGTTTACTTATATCTTTAAGAAATTAAGTCCTGGCAACTCTGCTCATATCTGCAAATTATCATTCCTTATACATTTGTTGTCTCTCTTCTCTCTCTTTTCTCTCTCTTAAGGTACCCTTAATTTGCCAGTTAGAATGCCAAAAGAATTTGCAACACGCATGCCAGCATCCCTTCGTGGTGATAGCTTTTTTTAAAGTAAGACTCCAGTGGCTGGATGGAGATAGTACTGGACAGCTCATTCATTCTCATTCCCTCCTTCCAAGGAATATCAGCAGAAATTAAGTAGGACGGAGATCGAAAGATCCTCAATGGGTAGAAAATTTGAAACCTCTCTTTTTCCCCTAGTTATCTGTATTCTTAGCACCTTGTCTTTAAGTACTCTTCATAGTGGAAAAGTGCTGTAAATAAAAATGGCACTTTGTTTCCAGAAACGTTGCTGTGTAGAGTCTTCTCGGTTGATAAGAAGTTGCTGGAGCCAAGAAGTAGAGAAACAGCATGAAAACCGGAGATAATCTGGAATAACTTGATCTTCATAAGTTCCACTAAAGGAGAACAGTACTACTGTGAAAATTAATCGCAGATGCAGATAGGAGCTGTATTGCATGCAAATGCCACACTGTGGTCTGTCAGTGAATGCAAGTGTCCACAAAGAGCAGGTGAGAGTCCCCATGAGTGTGAGTCCATTCTAGCAGACTAGATGACAGGATTGAGTTTCAGTTTTAAGCTTTAAACCTAAGGCCATCTAGTTTTGTTCTCCGAATTCGCCAGAACCTGTTGTTAACTGTCTTGTTCAACATTTGGAATTGTTGTTAACTGTCTTGTTCAACATTTGGAATAAGTTACTAGTCAGCACAAACAAAGGTGTCAAGACAGGCCTTTAGAACCTTAACAAAGATAATTCCTCATGTTCTGGCTTTAAGTGCTGGACATAGGTAGCCATGGGGCCACCATAAACTGTTCTCATCTTTGATATCACTGTTCTGGTCCTGTTTACTCTACCAGGCCCTCACTGCCTTACAGACTCTCATGTCTGTCAGTATGAAGAGTGCTAGGGGTTTTTTTTCTTTGTAAAAATAACCCTGTTCATTTTTGTCACTTTAAAATGAAACAAAAACTGCATTTCAAAGCTTCTTGTAGAAATGCAAAGCTTCCCATACATCCTATGCGATCAGTCAAAACATTCGACCCATCTCAATGTCTTCCAAAGTAGTATTTACAAAATAATATTAACAAAAGTATTAACAAAAATAATATTATCTAGGACAGCAATTCTGAAATTAATTTTTTTAGAAACTCCCTTTGTCTTCTTGTTTTCACCTCATGTCATGGACTCAGCATTAAAATTGTTCCCTGGAGGCAGAACTTGCTGGGCACTCCTCTTAAATATGGACCCTGAAGTCCAGCTGCCTAACCCTTCAGCAAAGACAGAATCCCTAACAGAGTGGTACCTCTCTTAAAACAACAACCTGTCTGTGATTCCTCTATCCTTCAGACCAGATGGCTGTTTTGCCACATCATGTAATGCCTCAGAGAGGTTTGCTGTACTGCAACAGTATAGCCACAAGAAAGGGAGATGCAAAATACGCTATGTAAACAGAAACAAAGCCTTTGTTTTCTTTGGTTTTGTTTTGTTTTTTTTTTCCAGATTTAAAACCTCCTTTGCTCCAGCTCTGCAATAAAATAGATCTGTTATAAGCAGACATTTAAAGTGAAGAGAGTGAGTTCAGCTGTGCTCTATCAGGCAAAAATTAAGGATTATCTGTAAGGAAAACATACATATTTACTCAGACATCAAGTTTTGCCTCTCACTTTCTGCAAAACAAAGCTGACAAGGAGTTAGATTGACTTGAATCATTTGGTTAAACAAGAAGAGTAACTCATCAACATTTGTAGAAAACAGAAAGTATTTCTGTACTTAGTAGTCTTCTTCATTTTATCTTTGAAACGAAAAAAGAGTAAAAATTGTTTCATGCTTGTTTATACCAGGTTGAATGTTTATGTTGCGTGTTAAGTATATCTCTGTTTATTGCCTCTTCCTCCTGGATTAGAAACCAGGCAAAATTGCCAAAAGGTATCTTTGGATATCTTCAGATATTTGCTTTGTCTCTGAAAAGCAAGTTATTTTCCTTGGATTATAAAATACTCACTATACCTTTTTAAACTCTGGTTTCAATGGAAAAGTATCTGCTTTGTTGCACACTATTAAATCACTCTATGTGTTTATTTTATCAAGCTAATCTGTCAAGATGAAATCTGTCATTTTATGCATTTATAATGCATTTGTCGCCATGGTAGCTGAGAAGTGAGTACACAATTTAAATGATAAAGACCCCAAAGCAGCCAAGCTTCTCAGCCTTCATTGGGTTTTGACTCTTTATTTTTTAAGATCAAGATTCTTCTGATGGTTCCTGGAGAATTTATGGGATTTCTGTGGTTGTTTGTAGAACAGTGCTTTTACAACCAAATGAATTTTCAGTGCACTCTGACAAAAGCAAAGCCTGAGCAGGTCATTCTTACCTCTAGTGGTATATGAGTGAAGTATCTGCACTTCACCATGAGCTCTGCCGTGCCTAGTTTTCATTAAATATTTTTTCTGTTAGGGAAAAAAAAAATCTTTATGACAGACTTAGACTGTAAAGCAGTACCTTGCAACGGTATCAGCCCTTGGATGGGAGTGGTTGGAAAGATTTGTACCAGGTGTGCATTCAGTACCAGGTGTGCATGCTTTAATTCAGAGGCAAAGGAGATGTGGACAATGGTCATAACTAAAAGGGAACCTACTGCACCTTAGTTGTCAGCAATAAATTGTGAAGAAAATGAAGACATTAATAACTGCTATGCAAACAACAGCAGTGGGAATGAAAGCTAGACTTGCCCCCACCTTTCAAGTACTTTCCACCTTTTTTTCTCATTCTGTTTTAAAATATAGGCTAGGATTGGAACTGACACAAGTGTCTTTAGTCAAAGCTGATGAAGCAGCTGCATATTAAGGACTGTTTTCCAAGAGTTTTTCAATTTTCTGATTCTTTTCAACTGCCATGAATTCAGGAATAGTTTATCTCTGTAAGTCTTCAATATGCATGTTTGTAAGAGTATGTTACATTCATAAAGCTGGAACAGTTTTGGTTTAGCCCATTGTGGTAATGTAAAACAAGACAGCTTTTTGCCAGCTCTTTTGTCCTAACAGGCTTGTATTTGATAATGCAACTGTAGCATTGAAAACCCCTTCTGCTTTGATGGAATAAAAGCACACCATGTATGGCGAATATGTTTTAAGTAACAGTTACGCTTTCAAGCCTGGTGATTTGTGTGTTATGGACAAACGCCCTCACTGTGGTTTTGTGTCCAGGTAATATTTTGGGTTGTACCAACAATGGTACAATGATCCTTTCTTACTGGTCAACTTCACTCAGTTCTTGTCTTAAAAAATCACTGACAAACTGAAGATCAAGGAGTGAGGGTTAGGGTTTATGTTTATTAAGGCAGTTATTTATTTTTTATTTTATTTTTATGTGATGAGAAAGTAATTATTTTTTTTTCTTTTCTAGGGATGTGGCAGTATTGCTGAAAATCTCAAATTTCCGTTTTACTCACTGCAGTCTGGGTACTGATTTCTTGCTTCTGAAATGCCTTTCACATCATAAAAACAAATGCAGGATCAAACTTTTTCAACTTTTAAAAATAAATATCATTTTGGACAGTGAAATTTGTTTTTTCTGGCATGAATGTGAACAGAGTCTTCAATGAACATGACAACATATTTCATTCAAACAGTGTAATCTGTTGTAAATATTACAACCTCTTAATTGTGACCACTCAGCTGTCAGATATTTTTTTTTGCTTGTATTTTTTATTTCTTTGTTAAACAATGTTTCAGTTTGCTCCACTGGAATATTGGAACATGCTAGGTAGACTTGGCAGTGCAGGAGGTATGTAGCTCCCAGAAGTGCCTTGTACTTTTGCAAGAAGTGAAATGATTAATTAAGTCTGTATTTTTGTTTCTGTTTGATTCACAAGCTTGATTGGTTCACTCTAGTGACTGATTTACATGAATGTTCCTGGGACTGCATTACTGCACAATTAAACTTTATAGCCAAGTGGCCTTGTTTCTGCATGGATGCTGCTTAGAAAATTACACTTGATTTCATCATGGAGGCATATACAATGAGTGGAAAAGTTGAAAGGAGGTATTCACCCTCTGCCCTGAACAGGACCAGATCTGAGGTTAGTTTTCATCTGGAGCAAGAGGAGATGATCCAGAGCCACAATATAAACATACAATTTCCTTGTGTGTGAAACACATAGTCCTGTTTAGCTAGAACAGATGAGGTCAGAATTTCATTTAGCCCATCAGTATCTTAGAGAAATCTCATCTAAACCACAACTGTCATATCTCCAGAAAAAAAGGATTTCTTAAGTTAATTTATTTCCTTTGTGTACCTGTATATACTCTGACCTCTGGCAAAAGTTGTTACAGGAAACATTTAAGAAAAATACACCTTCCTTTAAGTAAGGACAGTTCTTAATTTTTCCCACGCTTTCTTTGTTAGGTCAATCTCTGCCAACTCTCAGCTAAAGAAAATATTTGAATAGTTATATTTCACATTCCAGGATCTACTAAAAAAAGTTGTTAGAGCAAACAATTGCCAGACATATCAACTGATGAGGCATGGGGAATATTTACTTTTTTTCTTTCTGGTATGCTTCAAAACTTTCCATATTTGGCATTTTATTTATGCTTTTGCACTTGGGATCACACCTTTAAATTAGGAAAATCAGGTCAATTTTCTACTTTAAAGTCTTTCAACAGACTCCTAACTGCCTTGGGATATATTTATTCACAAATATCTCTATTTTTCTCAATCCATTTCACTAAACTACCAAGACAGTAATTAAGAATCCTTACCAGCTAAATTTAGCAATACTGAAAGTGGTAGTCAGAGTGGGAGATTTCAGTTTTGGCTAACAAAGGGCTAAATGAAGTCAAAGTCTTTTCCAGTCTCAGCTTGTTGTGGGCTGCAAGTAGATGTGAGGATTTTGAGTATGTACACTCTCTTGCTGGATGGTTCTTCAGCAGATTTCAGAGGTGTCTTGGCCTTTTGCATCAATATGACCTAGAAAAGAAAGAAGGCCAAGTCATCTCAGGTCATCATCAGAGCTATAGTCTTCACTGAGGTCTCCTGTTTCCCTAAGGTTATCCTAAATATAAATTTTACTTTCTGGAGCAAAATGCACCAGGCTTTATTTTCTTTATATTTTGCCAAAACACATTACTGAAAACTTTGTCTACAGCAGTGTCATGAGGTTCATCTTGATGGATCAATGAAGAACACAGCCAGGGATCAATAGTGTGGAAGAACAGTCTCAATAAGTACAGGAAAGTTGAGTCCTTTTGTTGGTAGCTGCTGCAGAAAAGAATGAATATTTAAACTCTAAACCATTCCATAGAGGACAAAAGTTGTCAATTACTCTTTTCTGAAGAACATGCTATTTGCCAGATGTTTCTACTTAGACCTTCCAGAATGACAATTGCTATGAATATGGTCTGAAGTGTTCTGGAGCAGTTAGAAAAATTTTCACATTGCATTACTAGCTAGTTGAATCTGGTGAATCAACAGTTAGTTACAGAACTGGGACTGGGACCATGGGCCTTGCTTTGAGAAATCTGGTCACCTGGGGGCTGATGGGGTTCGTCTGTCACAGAAAGGGAAGAGCATCTTCGGTCATAGGCTTGCCCAGCTGGTGAAGGGAGAATTAAACTAAACCTCTCAGGGAAGGGGAACCTCAATCCATCCCACTCTGACCAGTCTGATGCCAGTGCCAGCAACAGCTGCCCAGAGCCTGGAGAGGGGTCACAGGTCAGCAGGAGAGCACCTCAAGAGCAGCATGAAGGAGTTCCAGCTGTAAGTCAGCTTCATCAGGACCAATTTAAGTGCCTCTGTGCAAACACATGTAGCACAGGGAATAGACAAGAGCAGCTAGAGACATGAACACACCTGCAGGGCTATGATCTTATTGGCATCATGGAGATGTGGTGGGGTGGCTCCTATGACTGGAGTGCTGCAATGGAAGGACACAGGTTCTTTAGGATGGACAGGCAGGGGAAATGAAGAGGGGAGGTCACCATCTTTGTCAGTGCCCAGCAGGAGTGCTTGGAGCTCTGCCCGGGGATGGATGAGGAGCTGACTGAGAGCTTATGGGTCAGGAATAAAGGGAGGGCAGGGACAGGTGACTTGGTAGTGGGGGTCTGATATAGGCCAACTGACCAGGGAAACTGAGTGTATGAGACCCACTAATGACAGATAGGAGCAGCCTCATGTTCATAAGCCCTGGTCCTCATGGGGGACTTCAACAACCCTGTTATCCATTGGAGGGACAACACAACAGGACATAAGCATCTTGGAATGTTCCTGGAATGCATTAATTATAAATTCCTTCTCCATGTGATAGAGAAGCCAATAAGGAGAGGTGCTATGCTGGATCTTGTTCTCACCAACAAGGAGGGGATGATGGGGAGTGTGAAGCTCAAGGGCAGCCTTAGCTGCAGTGACCATGAAATGGTGGAATTTAAGACCCTGAGGACAGTGAGGAGGGCACACAGCAAGCTCACTACTCTGGACTCTTGGAGACCAGATGTTGGCCTCTTCAAGGATCTGCTTGACAGAGTTGCATGGGATAAAGCCCTGGAGGGAAGAGGGGCCCGTGAAAGCTGGTTGATATCCAAGGATCACCTCCTCCAAGCTCAGGAGTGGTGCACCCCAACAAAGAGGAAGTCAGGCCAAACTGTCAGGAGGCCTGCATGGATGAATAAGGAGCTGCTGGTCAAGCTCTAACACAAAAGGGAGCCTACAGAGGGTGGAAGTAGGGACAGATAGCCTGGGAGGAATAGAAAGAAACTGTCCAAGCCGCCAGGGATCAGGTTAGAAAGCTGAAGACCTGATAGCATTAAATTTGGCCAGAGACATCAAGGGAAAACTTCTGTAGGTACGTTGGTGATAAAAGGAAGACTAGCTAAAATGTGGGCCCTCTCTGGACGGAAATGGCAGACCTGATTGCCCAAGGCATGGAGAAGGCTGAGGTACTCAACAAGTTTTTTGCCTCGGTCTTCACTGACAAATGCCCCGGCCACACAGCCCAAGCTGCAGAAATTAAAGGCGGGGACTAAGAGAATGAAGGACCATGCAGTGTAGGAGAAGATCAGGTTCAAGACCATCTAAGGAACCTGAAGGTGCACAAGTCTGTGGGTCCTGATGAAGATGCATCCACGTGTCCTGAGGAAACTGGCAGGTAAAGTGGCTAAGACACTCTTTGTCATATCTGAGAAGTCATGGCAGTCTGGTGAAATTCCTGGTGACTGAAAAGGGGGAGACATAACACTCCCCATTTTTTAAAAAGGGAAAAGAGAAATACCCATGGAACTACAGGCCAGTCAGACTTATCTCTGTGCCCAGCAAGATCATGGAGCAGATCCTCCTGGAAACTATGCTTGGGCACATGAAAATAAGGATGTGATTGGTGACACCCAACAAGGCTTCAAAAAGTGCAAATCATGCCTGACAAATTTGGTGGCCTTCTATGATGGTGTTACAACACTGAGGGATAAGGGAAGAGCAACTGAAGTCACCTACCTGGACTTGTGCAAAGCTTTTGATACTGTCCTGCATGACATCTTTGTCTCTAAGTTGGAGAGACGTGGATTTGATGGATGGACCTCTTGGTGGGTATTGGCTGGATATTCACAAAGAGTTGTTGTCAATAGCTCAATGTCCAAGCGGGGAGAAGTGACAAGTAACGTTCCTCAGGGGTCAGTACTGTGACCAGCACTGTTTAACATAGTTGGAGACATGGACAGTGGGGCTGAGTGCACCCTCAGCAAGTTTGCTGATGACACCAAGCTGTGTGGTGCGGTTGACATGCTGGAGGGAAGGGATGCGCCATTCAGAGGGACCTGGACAGGCTGGAGAGGTGGGCTTGTACAAACCTCATGGAGTTCAACAATGACAGGTGCAAGGTCCCTCACGTGGGTCAGGCCAATTCCAAGCACAAATACAGACTGGGCAACGAGTGGATTGAGACCAGCCCTACAGAGAAGGACCTGGAGGTGTTGGTTGACGAGAAGCTCAACATGAGCCAGGAATGTACACTCGCAACCCAGAAAACCTGTTGTATGCTGGGCTGCATCGAGAGAAGTATGACCAACAGGTAAAGGGAAGTTATTCTCCCCCTCTACTCCAGTCTTATGAGACCTCACCTAGATTCCTTTAGTGTCTGATTTTAGAAAAATATTGCTTTCTCTGTCACATTAGTTTAATGGTTGTAGGAGAAATTATGTAGTACAACAAACAAGGTAACTATTTAAATGATTCCTGCTGCTCTGATTATTAGATTTGAGCAACATATTTTTTTCTTTTACACCATAGAAGTATGTTCAATATTAGCCTTATATCCTTTCCCTGCAGAAATTTGACTGGAGTTGGCAATGGTTTGTCATCTTGATGTCTCTTGCAAAACAACAAGTGTTTATTACATTTTACCTTTCCTCTGCCTTAAAGATTGATGTGTATGTTTTCCAGCCTTCCTAGCTCTTCTGTAACATCTACTGTATGTGGAGCTACTTTATTCCTAGTGTCATGGTTGATGTCTCTACAATAATAGAGTGTCTCTGGCAGCAAAATAATGAGAGCTGATGAGATCCTGGGACCCCAATCACCATCAGTCTGGGAAGTGAATAAAGAGAGGGTGATCTTTCTTTGCACTTAATTTTAAGGCTAGTGTTTTTCAGAAATGTTTAAAAATTTTGCATAAACAGCTTGTGATATCTCAAAGGTTTGCCTTCAGATTTGCTGAAAGTGCCTTATGAAAACAAAGTCTCTAAAATGTCACAATTGTTGCCTGCTCAGAAATGAGTCTTGAAAATCCCTCATCCAGAGATCTTTAGGAATCACCAATTAAAGTGCAACTGCAGCTGTCTGTACAAAGTACTTACTTGTTCAGCATTTGGAGTCGTTCCTTGTCCAAGAGCATGAGCTATAGGCAGTGCTGAGTTCTCAAATGGTTTGCTGGTAGAAACCACCTGTTCAGTCCCTTTTATAGCTCACCTGCCCCTGAGCTACCCTTTAAAGCTCATTACACAGTTTAATTGTGAATTCACTGACATAGTATTCTATATGCCAAAGTACCAAATCAAAACTCCAGTGCAGACTTCATGTTCAGGCCCTTCTGGTAAACAGCATAATAGCCTGTATCACAAAGAGTTTCTGGGAAGTGAGAGAGGCAACCTGGGATTTCTAAAACCATTTTAAGATGGAAAAAGGTACTTAGATATCCTGTGTGAAGACAATGTCATGGAAGACAGTGGAGATGAATGCTTTTAACACTACCTGAGGGAATCTAACTTGAATCTGCACCAAACATGCAGAAAATCAGTTTGCTATACAGTCCTGTCAGCTCGAACTGAGTGTGAAAAATTGGTTTTGTGGATTAACTGTTCAGTGCAGAGAGGAAATTTCTGTCCATGTTATAGCTGAGAACAGGAGCAGGAGGAGGCTGCCTACTTTACTTCTCTGCTTATTTCAACTGTAAAACTGCTCAGAAGAGGCTGAAAATGTGTTCTTTAATTGTTAGAAAGGGCTTTTTAAAGAAAACAAATTTCTAGATTAATTGATTTTATCTGGACTGAAAAAAACACCCACATTCATGGAGGAAAGCCTGGACTCTTCCAGCCAGAAGAAAACTGATGAGAGAGTCAAGACATGGGCTGTTCTGTGGTGTTTGTACTATTTTAGGATAGTATTTTTGTGCAACTGGATTAACTAAAGTGAACAAGAGGCAGGGAATATGTTGCAAGGAAATGAATTGGTAAAAATACCACATAGAAATAGGTCAGTAAAAGAAGAGAGAAGAAAAGAATACGTAGACAAGAGAAAGATGTGCAGATTTAAAATTGTCTTCAAAAGTGGATGGGAGCAAGGCAGAGACAGTATTGTTAGAAAATAGTTTAATGATATAATTCCTAGCAGAAGATCCTAGTTTCAACAATCTCTCTGCTCCTGCTGACTCGAGTCTCTTCCCTTTACCTTTCATCTAAACTCTTAAAGCACCTATTGCTGTGAAGCTGGCAAGAAAATTGTGGCTAGTTATTTTAATAACTGTATCTTCACTGCAATATGTGATGCCAGAAAGATCCTCCTAAACTGCTAGATTTCCTTTCTTTCTGAAGTGCGTAATTATTAAACAATCCTTTTAGATCTTTTCATGGTCTTTGTTTGTGCCCACATTTCAGTATTTCTACATACTCGTTCCCAGGAGCTTCGTCCTCTGAAATCCATATACTATTTTGAGAAGAGGGAAAGAGTGGAAAAATTTGAAGTGAAGTTGTTCTGTTGATCACCTTGAGGCAATTTTAATAATGAATTACTTAGAATGCTATGATTCAGATAGTAATTAGAATAAACAAACTAAGTTAATGAAAAGAATTTAGCTGTATAAACTCTCTGAAGTACTTAGGCTAACAGTAAACTGTGATTAAATGTTAAAAAAGGTTTCTTATGTACAGTATGAAATAAAGATAAGATGTATCTAAATTAAGAGACTCTTTGAATGTTAGTCAAGGTAGAAAAATCTGGGTTTACAGTGACAGATGTTTGACAGTCATGATGCCCATATAGCATCGTAAGGACTGGGATGGAAGCCCAGGAGGAGAACAGTTACCCCTGCCGCTCTGAACGCTGGATTACTCTTTCTCTCTCTGTCTAGGTAAAGGGTCCTGTATAGTATTTATTTGACTCTCCAGTATAGTGTTTTATGTGCATAGCCACTCTGTCTTTTGAAGTATTCTTGTTCTGATAATTACTTTGTACAGACGAAAATTAAGCCAGGTTCAGGTCACTCCGGATGGTGGAGTGTGAGCATCACATCTAAGGGTTACATCTGGTTTTTAGCGCTACATTGATGGTACCCTAACTTTTACTCTTCTGGTTGCTTTCTCTTCTTAGTCTTCATGTCAGACACAAACTGCACCTCACATATTGATTTGTATTGCTGGTTGCTTCCATGGTGAGTTCCCTGACTTACAGTAGCGATCCTCGGATATGGGGAGAGGTGACTGTAGACCAAGAATGAAAGGTGAGCAGGTTTCAACAACAAGAATGATTCTAAGAGGTGTGTATGTATGTCATGACATACACATTCTTCTGTAGAGGAATAAACTGCTTCTGGCAAAGGAAAAGGGATTTTTATCAATAAATATGCAAGTAGACAGTTTTATAAAATGCATATTAACTCAAGTAAATTTATAATGAGATATATTTTAAAAATTATTGTCTATCATCCATCAGTGTCTTTTTGGTAAACCTGTAATGAAAGCAATACAATTTCTAACCATTTTTCTGTGAAGGCTACGCTGCTTGAACAGACGAGTATTTCTTTCCTTAAGTTATAGTAATTTTTAATGATTTATTTTATTGTATAATCCTCTGAGTGATTATCAACTCATCTTCTCAACACTCAATATTCACCTGTCACTCTCTTCTAGTTTCATTTTACTTAACTACACTTTTTTATTACCAAGGCCTCCAGTTTTTGGATTGCCATCACATTATCAGTGAGTTGTTTTTAATGAAAGGGAGAAAAATAAAGTAAGTCTTTGATCTCCATCCAAAATTTAAACAGAATCAATTTATTTTAAAAAAAATTCAGATAGTTCGATAAATGTTTTTTTCATTCAACTGTTACTAAACTTTCTGGTTTCTTCTGATATTGAAAGAAGGATTGAGTAACACTATGGAAAAATTCAGGTTTATTTCTGATTTAATTGGATGAAGATGAAACTGAAAAAGAATTTCATACTGTCACCAATAATTCCTGAGTTCTAACTTACCAGTCCTCTGACTTCCTCTCAGACAAATTTATGAGCTATTCTGTTAAGTAATGCACATACCTCAGTTCATGTTTGCAGTTGACTGGTTGGTGGTTCAACTTCACAGTGAGATAAATAAGCAAGACTATACCCTACAATACTAAACCCAATCCGTTTGTTCTACTTAGTATTGGCTAATTGGCAAGGTTTGTGTGCTCCTTCTGCATAGCATCTCTTATTGTCACTGTTGGAGACAGAATATAGGATGAGATGGACCCACCAGTCTGACCCTGCGGAGCGGCCCTTTTTGATCTTTTTGTGTTTTTATCTAATTATGTTTTTGTGAAAGCACTGAGGACCTGGTATCAGATAAACTCTTCTAGTAGTACAGGGCTGCTGAGAGCAGCTGCATAATACCAGTTATTGCAGACTAGTTTAAAGCAGGGAATGCAAAAATACAGTGAGAAAACACAGGCATAGTTATAGATATATCTAGTGGGCTAGAAATGTAGAGTGGTTAGTTGTCCTTAGCTCAGATGTTCCTTTGTGGTTTTGTGAAAGGAGATCGAATTCTCCCTAAAGCAATGCAAACTTATGCTGGAGTTACTGGAGATAATGCAGACATTCAGGATGTTCTCACAACCTTACACCATGTCAAGACAGCAAGTATGAAGGAACCACATGCTGAAAGCAAAAAGACTGACTCCTCATATTTGTTAAATAAGCAGCAAGCAATCTCGCTTTGATATTGGAAACAGCCTCATTTCCCATGAAATCATAGTTTTGTTGCCAGACAGGAGTGGGTACTTAATCTACTATTTTTATTCAGTTCTGTGGCATTTCTGCAGTAAAGCTGGACCTCAGTAAGGCTAAGTGACCTAGCTGAGATGGAGGCTTCTGTGTATTGTGACTGCTTTAGCTGCCTGAGTGAGCTCAGTAGCTCTGATACTGCCATGCAAGTGGTTTCTTTACCACAGAGGTGGAGGGTGTGTACAGGATTTGGCTGGGATGGAGTTAATTTCCTTCATAAATTCCTCCATAGAGCTGTGTTTTGGACTTGTGACTAAAATCCTGCCGATAACACACCGATACTTTGGCTGTTGTTGAACTGTACTTACACAGTGTTGAACTGTACTTACTCAGTGTCAAGACTTTCTCTGTTTCTCACTCTGTTCCCTCCAGCAAGTAGGCTACAGTCTGGGAGCAGACACAGCCTGACAGCTGACCCAAATTTGTTAATGGTGTGTTCCATGCCATAGAATATCATGCTCAGCCATAAATGCTGGGGCAGAGGAGGGAGCGAGGAGGGAGGCAGATTTTTCCAAGGTATCTGTTGCTCAGGGACTGTATGGGCCTTAGTCTGCTTGTGGGAGGTGGTGAGTGATTGCCTTTGCATCACTTGTTTTTTTTGTTTTTTTTTTTCTCTTCCTTCACTTATTAAATGTCTTGATCTCAACCCACAAGTTTCTCTCATTTTTGTCATTGTCATTCTCTCCCCCATCTGGCTGAGGGCTGGATGGGAGGGTAAGGGAGAGTGAATGAGGGCCTGGGGGTGGGTGTGTAGTTGCTGGCCAGAGTCAAGACCCCCCAGGAGGTGTGAGCACAATCTGGCTCGGTGATGACATGACCCCTGAGCTACGCCAGTGATGTCTTTGAGGAATGTGTGGTAGCATAAAACATGGCTGATCTACTCAGATGGAGCATGTGTGGAAGATAGTTTGGCTGCTGGTGCTCTGCACTGCAGTATGCAATGGGATACATACTTGAACATGATTTGCTGGTTGAAGTCAAGAGAAAATATGATTTCAAAACCCTTGATAATACCTACTTTGCTGTGGTAGAACAAGCAAGCAAACAGACAAACCACACAAGCCTCCTCTCATAAGCCAAACCTATGTCACATAACCGATACAAATTTTGAATACATATATTGTTTGACTAGACCGTCCAAACTAGAATTTATGTAAGAGCCTCTGAGTCAGCTGAGCTATAGATAGAAGTGTTGCATCTTGGGGAAAACACGATTTGTCTTCCTGTCTGAGAAGGGCTATGAACATCTGAGGGCTGAAAACATATTCTCAGATATTATGAAACATTAATTGCTTGTCTAAGAAGACCTGGTTTATTTCTGTGCCTGCTCTGCACAGCAGAGAGTGTTAGAGTGAACTGTGGAGCCATTCCCACTAGGAGCTGTTGATTTGGGTTTGGTTTTCTATTTGAGAGCTTACACAATGTCAGAGTGACCCTGAACAGTGTGTACTAGTAGGTGTTTGTGTAAGATTGCATGAAATGAACATAAATGCTGTGAAATTTCCAAATAATTACTGCCTAAATGAGTAAAACTGCCTGCCTGAATTGCTTCTCACAGTTAGAGTGGAAAGAAACTTCAGGGAGCATCAGGAAAAAGAACAAAATCAGCTCTCAACATCATGAAATGTTCACATAAATCTTACTTGGACTTTCCAAATACGCAGATGAGTCATTGGAGGTATTATTGTCTCCAAATTCCACACAGTTTCCTGAATGCAAAGGGTCACACCCTCAGTTTCTTCCAAGGAGTTGGGCATCCCAGCAGAGCATGATCAATAATTTAGATGTGTGAGACTCTACCTGTTGCATAGACTTCCTCTAAAGAGAAATGAGTAATTACAATAAGTTCATCATCTCTTTTAAACAGAAAGATCCTTCCCTCGCAAACAGAAAAAACTGAATTCCATACCAGATCGAAAGGTTAGGAGAGAAAATAACATTGTTATAATATCCATGTTACACCCACATGTCTACATAAGAGCACGAGTGTTCTCAGTGGGTTTTATTCATTGTTTAAAAATAAGGATATTCACAATTCCCACAGAGCTAAGAGGGTTTTGTCATGTGTGCATGTTTACATTAATATATAAAATTCCTCATAACCTGAGGCTCTGTCTTTGAATTTCCAGAAGAACTCAGCAATTTCCAGCAGTGAAATAAAAGCCAACTGGTAGAATTTGTTCATAAAGTGTGGAGGATGTGGAGCAATGACAGGTAAGACACTGAAAATACCTTTGTCTTCCAAACAGATGGGAATAAAAATGTGTTTCCTGTATCAGGCCACTGTTATCCTGGAGTTCACACTTGTTGCCCCAAACTCACCATGAGCATATGCAGAAAATAATATGAAACTATTTACAGACAGTGATGAAACCTGTTTTACTTGTTCAGCCTTTTTTCACGTTATGGTGCCAGTGAGGGGTGGGCAGGACTCGATAGCCAGGGTCCATCCCACCACCCTCAGCCAGGAAGCATGACAGGCTGGGGGGCAGAATTTTTTCAGAATGTTTCTGTGAAGAAGTAAAAAAAAAAAAAAAAATGTACAGAAGGAAGGCAGTGAAGCCATGGGATGGAGGAATTGAGGATGACCTTCAATCCCCATATTATACATTTATTTACAACTAGAAGATAGACAAGAGTCTGTGGGCTTCTACATCTGTCAGGCTGTGTAAAGACTACTGGATGTAAATTAGACTCCCCGATCTAGAGAACTGAGGAACAGAGAAAAACATTTTAATCTTTCGGTCTGTCTGTGCTGTTGCACAAACTGAAAACTTTTTTCCTCTTCATGCTCCCTTTGTATTTGGCAGTGTTGTTCAGTTGTGAGATTCCTTCTGGCAGTAGGAATTTTCCAAGGGATAAATGTTTTATCTACCAGCCTCTATTCTGCTGTCACACAACCTCTACTCTGGGAATAAAATGCACCTTGCTTCTGCAGGCAACACTGCAGGCACCTGTAATTTTGGTGCTCACCTTGGTCAATTTAAACGTGCAGCTGTCAACTGAGGAAGCAGGTGGCAAGATACACGGTCCACACACTTTGTGCTCTTCAGCAGTGTTGAATACTGCCTGCTTCTTAGCCGACATTGACACGGCTTGTTGTTGTTGTGTTAGAAAGCTCCTCTGCTTTCTGTCTCTGTAATTGCTGTCTTCTAGGTAGCTGTGTCAATGATTCTTTTTCTGTCTTGGGGTCTCGCCCTTTCCTCAAGTGCTGCTTGAAGCTGCTCCACCTACTGGTAACATAGGTATGTATTCACTTCTGAAAAGGTGCAAAGGAGGCACCTGGTCCCTGGGCTAATGTTAGCAATGGTCTTTGCCTGACTGAACACAAATATTTTCAGGGGGTACATGCAAGCTCTACTGATGGCATTAAAAGAAATTTCATAGCACTTCCACTCACCTAACCAGATTCAGGTCAACTTAACTGAGTCTAGCACATGGCAATACTCGTGATGCAAGGATACAAGTTTTCTCCTTATCTCTTGTTGTCAGCTTTCTGTGGCTCTTCTTTCCTCACTGACTTAGCTTAGTTTCGAACTTACTTCTCAGATACATACTTTTCCAAAGTTACACTGCAAAATATTATAATGCCTACTTAACTTCCTACTGTGCAGAATTGGTGTTTTTATGAACAGTTATAGAAAATCTAATAAAGTTTTATTCAGAAAGATGCTAAGTGGACTAGAGAGGCCATTAGTTCAGAGAGCCTGCAATATGTTCATGTTTTGAATGGTAGATAAGACCTCTGAAATGAAATGTGATCACTTAATCTTTTTATGGAAGGACTTGCTTAAAGTCTGTTCTGAAATTAACTCCCATGTGATAGCTGCTTTATGGATTTCTTCTGATTTATGATTAAGCTCCAGTTTGTGAAAGTACTATATGATTATTTGATTGTCCATGTGAAATGCTCAGTCTTCCATTTCTTAGCCAAGAGAGGATACTGAACGCAGCAGGTTGGTGGGATGTTGCCAGAATGAGATCTCAGAGGGACATGTATTTGGAAAAGTGCTATTTTTCTATTGTTGCACATACTTGACTATAGTGAAAAGTAAAAGAGCATTTTTTACTTATTTGTCTCAGTAGGTGGTATGTTTTAAAAATGGAGCTATCCCATTGTATGGAATCCAGAGGGTGATGTGTGTGTGTGTGTGTGTGTGTGTGCAGAAAATCCCCTGTGGATGGACATCTGAAACTGCAAATTACTGATGCCTCAGCACAACACTGATATTTGCACAAGGCAGGAACACAGAGCATAGCTGTGCTGACAGTGGCTTTATGCAGCTGAAATCTCATCCTCCTCAGTGGTGCAGGGTGAAAGTATTTGCACCCAGAAACCAATCTGAAACTTCAGAGAGCCAAGGAGATGTTCCATGGTAATTTTTTGTTTAGACAACTCTAGAGAAGGGGCAAAGCTTTAGGAAACCTGTAATATGGGCCATAAGCAGTTTGACTGATGGACTCTAACTTACTGAACCTTTGTTGTTGGCTGTGGTGTAAAACTTCCATAACCCGAGGGTTGAGTATCATTGATACATAAATTTGGTTTGACTCTGTACACTTCATACACCTTGATTTATGACAAATGCCATCCAAGGGATTATTTTCCTTTCTAGAAGGATGTACATGTACATCACAAATGGCTTTTTTCAGAAAAGAAGACCATTCTGCACTTTAAAAATGTCCTTCCTCCCAGTTCTGAAAGTACAGGCAAAATAAATACAAGCAAAACAAAGGTTTTTTTTCCTCTGCTTTCCCACTTGACATGTTCTTTCTTATATCTGATGGGAGAGGAAGATTTCTCATGTGCAGCTGTCTGAATCAGTAAAATTTTATTGCCAATAAGTCATCATGCTATCAAGATTGAAACACCTTAAAATGTAAACAATCCAACCAAATGTGCAGGTTTTTAATGACCTGGAAATTGCTGTACATTTTTTTCCCCCATGTGTGTTTAGTTTCTGGTTTCATTTTAATAAATTACATTATTTTTAGGTACATTAAGGTCCTGCAAACATTTAGATTATTAACTTTTGGCATTTGTAGATTGCTGTTATTACCTGGTTGATACTCATGTGGTTCATTTTTAAAGAACTTATTAAACTTTAGGCTGATTTAATTTTTCTCAAGAAGAAAAAAAAAAGAAATATTTTGTCAGCATAGCTGCAGCAAGGTATATGCATGGAAGGTATTCATATTATTAACAAGTAGCTAAAAAAATAATCATAAACATGGTAGCAACATAATACTATTCACAAGGGTTTACCATTTACAATGAGGACAGCTGTGATAATGTAAAAATCTATGGTTGAGATAAGGATGAGCCTTTGATGGTAATGTGAGTGTGGAGGTTTGAATGTCTAAGATTTTTGCATGGAAAACGGTTGTTTGTTGATTACATGAATTCAGAGAACCAGTGAGCACAGAGCTGTAGTGCATTATAGGCTGTATACTAACCCCCATTTGGCCTTCACTCTGCCACCAGGCTGAGCCACTGGCATCAGTGGATAGGAGAAAGGCAGAAGTCATAGCTGGGCATTGTACCTGTACTGAAGGCTCACTCTTTGCTGTGCCACCAAAAAACTGACCAGAAACTCCCTTGACCCCAGCTTTTGTGTGTACTGGAAGCAGTGAGAGTTGGGTTGTGGTTATTTTCCTCCCTTTTCCTCCCAGATATGTTTGTTTAATTAGCAATCTCTTCAGAATGCAATCCTAATTGCTAGCTAGCATGGATGGTAAGAGGAATCCAAGACTGCTGTCTTTTCCTTATACTTGAGGACAAATATCACAACTCAGGAGCCTCTTTTTGATGTAATATAGAAATCTTTCTAAAGAATCCAGCTTGATTTTAATTTCCCTCCAACACCACTATCTTTTTCTTGGAAGGGACTAAGCTCTTTGTTAAGCTTTTTGCTTAGCTGAAAGATCAGTTATACTTTGGACTATGACAAAGTCTTGAAATTTCAACTTGCAGACCACCTAGCCAAAGGGAGGTGGGGCATTACCAACGACCCTCCAGCACTTGATTTGCCATTGGGAGTGCACTTTTCACTTGGTGTTCCAGAAAAACAGTTTTCTCTGTGTCATCTTTTATTTTACATCTTGATCCTATCTCTGTTAATCATCTTCTCTCCATACAAACTGCTGCTTATCTCTAACATCCCCTCAAGGTACTGCACCAAGCTTATTGCACTTCCATGAATATCCATGTTTATTTTTGCCCTATTTTTTGTTCATAGTGAGAAAGATGTGGTAGACCAAGGTGGAATAGAGTAAGTAAGTTAGGAAAACTGATGAATATGAAGGTGATCTATTGTGAGTTTTAAAAATTATATTTATTTACCTGCGATGAATTTGGCTACATTTAACAAGGCACCCTTCAGATTACAATATAAGTATAAGAAAAGTAGAGGCAAAAGTTTCAGATGCACATGCATAGAAATGAAAACACTTGAATTCCTGTTTAGATGTGGAACTTCCTAACCCCAGTTTCCACCAAAGTCAGATGATGAAGTCAGGTTAGTCATTTGTTACTTGTACAGGGTCACTGGGGATAGAAAAGATTTTTTTCCTAACACCAAAAAGATACGAAAAGGTACAAAGCTGTTGTATAACTGTCTCCTTGAAAATACAGTAACAGGTGACGTTAATGGTAACAAAGACGTCTACCTCCTCAGAAAAGATCACCTGTGCTTACGTGTCTAAATTTGGACACTTCGGGAGACTAACAGAGGTACACAGTACTGCAAACTGTTACCGTGTTTGTTATGTGTCTTTCAGCAAGCTGAATGGAGAAAATAATCATGAACTAATGGTATATTTCCCAGGTCAAAGCTATTTCCTTCTGGTTTAATCATACAGCCTAAAATGCTTTCTCTAGATCAAAAACCCTAACCATCTTCCCAGTTTCTCTTCTTCCTGACAGGACTAATAACAGCACCTAATCCAACACTTACCTGGTAAGAGGAATGCGGCAACCTGGGAGGGCATACAGACAGGGTTGCCAGCAAACCTCACTGACACAGTAAGGCATATGGTTTGCTCTGTGGCAAGGGGTGAAGCTTGCTCAGGTAGCAGTATGTGGTGACAGCAGAGGTGCTGCAGAGAAATTATGTTCTCGGCAGGACAATTTGGACAGCCACCAACTGGAGGCAGATCTTGACCAAGCTCACCTGATCTCCTTGTAAATACCAGAGCAGTGTTTCACTGAAGGAAGAGATGTCTTTCTCCACTGGGCTAATACTCAAAGCATAGATGGCTAAAGGAGCATGGCCTATTTTACTGACAACAGCCATTTATCACAGGCTGGCCAGTGGATACAGATAAATAGTACAAGGTCAAATCAGAAGTGATGAGTCCATTCTAATCCATATCAGGCACCTCCAGATGAAACAAATTCATACAAATTGTGCACCCGCAGAAGATCTGTAGAGTGCAGGATTAATGTGATTAATGGTCTCTGGTATATAACAAGTGGAGCAGATGAAGGAGTGAAATACAGTTGATTATTAAACAGTTTAGAAATCAGGAAGTTCAGTCCAAGGTCAAACCTGAGACAAACAGAAAGAGAATTAAGCACCATTTGATATGCCATAACAAAAGCTGTTCTGACTTCTTGAAAGCCAGTTCTGTCAATTAACAGGTACTATGTGTTCATCTTTTAGAAAATATGATGGGAGATTACAATAATAGCCTTAAGTCATTTCAGAAAACTGTATTGCATGGAGCAGCTGAATGAGTTCAAAGGGTAAATAATGTTTCTCATGAAAACAAAAATCTATGTCCTAATTATATAAAATGTCCTTATTGATGAGAAAACAAAAAAAAAAAAGAAAGAAAATCAAAGATCTAATGCAAATTGTTTTGTTGCCTTTTTATTTATTTATTTATTTATTTATTTATTTATTTATTTATTTTTATTCTAGTGGTCAAAGTAGGATTAGAGGAAGTAACTATATGGTCCTTGACTATTACATGATATTGCAACAAAATGTCCTCTTCCTCTGACGTCAAAATGCTCTGCAGAAGGGTATCAAAAGTATACTGGCCAAATTATGTAAGCAACTAAAATTTATGTTCATCTGACATAAATTCCACCTAATTTATTTGACCAGGTATAGCTATGAAGCACTCAGAACCAGTCAATAAGCCTGCATGGATTTTAAGACCGTGATCTGATCTCTTCTCAGAGTTACAGGTTTGATATACCTGCCCTGGTTTGAACACAGTGAACAGGACTGAGAATCTTTTCAATTAAATGAGTAAAGGAAAGGTTTGGATATCCACTGAGCACACTCTAGTCTTCCCTGCTAGAGAGACACATGACATGGTTGTACTTTGTGATGAAATGTCCAAAACGTTTTGTTTTGTTCCTATATTAAATAAAGAATGAACATTTTAAAATTTTAAAAGCTCGTCTCCATGCACATTCTTCCTCCTTCATCTTCAATAAATACATTTCTATCATTGTGACATTTTCCCTGTTTCAAAATAAATGTCAGGCTAATAATTACTTTGTGTTTGCCCATGCCCTTCTGCTACAATGCATGAGTACTTTTTTAATGTCAGAACTTTAATCTTTATGGGTCCTTTTGGTCATTGATTCAATTAATTGCAACAGGCTCCAATAAATGTAATGAATGAAAACTTTTGTTATGGGTCTGAACCAAAGCAAACTTCTGAAGCGTTTGAACTGACAGTGAAAGCTGGTTTTAGATCTGTACAAGAAACTTTCCTTATTGGTAAGACGTTTTCTAGGCAAAACAGCCATAGCTATTAACTGCTTACAATTAACACCTTTATCTTCTATAGAAGAAGTGCAAATATTATCCCAATTGTTTATGTGAAACGATTTGTTAATACAGTAGGAAAAATAATGGTCATGACATTAAGACTTGTCTTCGGGTGTTGTCAGTGCAAGCATGTTCTCCAGTCACTTCTACTTAAGTGCCACAGACACTGTAACCCCCCAAATCTGCTGGTGATAAGTAATGTGTTTGGCAGTCTATTAGAGGAGAGCCAGATGCAAACAGCTGCAGAATTTGTATGGAATGGCAAAGCATTTTCCCTCCCCAGGCTGTGTCTTTGCAGGTAGGGGAATGAGGTGCAAGTTAATATTCAGAGAGGGAAAGAGATCGGAGGTCTATTCTGCACTTGTGGGTGCAGACCTGTGAATGGAGCTGTAAATGAACCTGTGATTAGGATTTCCAACTCTTCCATGAATGTGAGGAGCAAAAAGCATTGTTATATGTAATTGCTTCAAGTAATCTAACATACCTGACAGTTTTTGGAGAAGAATGATCCTGAAATAATGTGTCAATTCATAAACTCTTGCTTGTGGGAGGAACGGCACTTCAGAGAGCAGCGAGGCGTTTTCCTCTTCTTTCCGGCTGCAGCGTGGCTGTCATCACCATATCCTTTCCCTGAAACTATATTCTGTCTCACTTAGAAAGGGACTGCCAAGATAGAAAAAGCAGAGAAGGTGAATGAAAGGGGGAGAGTCTGGGAAATACTGACCTCTCCGTAAAGATTAAAGACCAAATATTCAAAAAGTACACATGTATTTTACATCCAACAAAGGTGAGGGGACACCCCCTGCCATGTTTGCCAGCCCGTGACTTTATGTCCCCATTTGTCTCTGCATCACAACTTGAAAAAACACATTAAAACACTCATGCAGCCAGAATCAGAACTAGATTGTGAACTTCACAAAACACGTATTTCCTTACTGGAAGAGTTACTTCTACATAGTAAAACAATAAGCACCAGTAATGAAGAACTATTACTTAAAACACTAAGAGGAGAAAATATTAGGGCAGGTTGAACAGAAGGCCAGGTAAGTTCACCACATTGGTTGTATGATCAGTATCTCCCAAAAAAACCCCCGTGAACTCTCTATTGCTTGAAACATTGAAATCTTCTCCAGATAAATTACATGAAAGAAGTACTATAGAAAGTAATCCCTGGTGTGAAAGGAGATGGAACAAATGACCTTTCTATTTCTTGTTTACATAAGATATACACTGTGCTTCTCCCCTGTGTAATTCACATAAGCTGAATACTGAAACTTGCTTCCCTTTGTAAAGCAGTCACAGGTCTGTAGAAGAAAACTGCGGCGTAAGAGTTGGGTGGTGTGATTTATCAGGACAAGATTGCTTTGCATGTGGGATGGGTAAATTGTAGATAGGAGATGAAGGAAATAAGGAGGAGACAGAATAAAATGTTAAAATTGAAATATTCAATAGAAAATTAGAACTACTTCTAAAAGAGAAGCAGCAGGCAAGATGATCAAAGAGAGGGTTAGAGTCCTAGAATCATCTCTGGGTTTGTTTGTTTGTTTTTCTCCAGAATGAACACATTACTCTTCGTAAACTTCCTCTTACAGAGAGTTGGTTAAAAATTGTCGGGAAAAATGAAACTCCACATTTCCCTACTACTGTGAGCTTGCACACAATGCTTACTTCATTTTCCCCTCCCCTATCATTTTAGCCAAACCACATGTCCATTGTGTCTAAAGTAAAACAAAGTTGTGATTTTTGCTTGGAGTCCATTTTACATATCCTTTTACACAGCAGACAGTGGATCGGGTGATAATCTTATTTCAAATCAACCCCAACTTCAGGTGGTAAACTCAAAGAAAATGTTCAGGTCACACTGTTTATCATGGCAGGTTCTTCCTTCAAAAGGTTAATTTTGGAATAAGAAATGGCAGTGGGTTCCCCTTCCTGAAAAATGCAACACACCTTCAGAAAGGATAACATCAGAAGAGGTAATTTTATTATTGTGGTCTGAAAAAAGTATGATTGTCATCCAAATGGCAACTATTGTGACTGTGTATTGAAAGGGGCTGTTTCCTTACAGATTCTGCACTGTGGTTAACGGTGCAAGCTTTGGCAGAGATCCATCTCAGACTGTAAAAAGAAAAAAGGGATTTTTACTTTCCCTGGTTTGAAATTCTTGGTAACTCCAGAGCCAAATACAGGCCCTCAGCCTCGATGTGTGGTTTCACAGAGACTGTTTTGTTGAGTTTGTAGAGATCTTCTTTTGCCAAACTTTCTGTAACCTCAATATCCAACTATGCAGAGAAACACGTCTAGCAAAAGCAACCATCAATGGGGGTACAATGTAAGTAGGCCTGCAACTGGACCAACCACCAATCAAGCAGAAACTGGAATTTTTAACATCGCTTTTCTTTGGTAAGGTGATCAAAGAAAAAAATCAGAACCCTACCTTGCAGGTGTTTCAGCTTCTAAACTTTTCTGATTAACCTTAAAGGTTCAACATAGGAAATAAGAATTAATATTTTTGCTAACAAAGACAACAGGAAAACAAATCAATTAATTAAAAACTTTGTAAGAACAGTATGTGTCACAGCTCCTGCAGACAGTGAGAGTATTTTTTGGTTCTATTTGTCAGTAATCTACTGCAGGTTTATGATGGCATATGAAATGACAGAGGTTTTACTCCAGTTTCTAAACTGTCCTGTTAGTTTCTATTGAATATTATTAGTTTTAGCACTATTCAAACCTATAGATTCCAGATATTCTTTTTACACCATTTGAAGAAGTTGTCTCATCTTTGGTGCCTTTCAATTGTTGAAAGTGACATCTTTCTGCTTTAGCAGCTCTTAAAAGTACCAAAAAATATTCTTAGATGCATTACAGCTGCATCCCCCCTGGGATGAATATTTTACAGTGAAAACTCTGTCCGTCTCAGTCACAGCTACTTATGTGAAAGATATCACAGATATATGATAAAAATGCAGAGTGGCACTCCCCAAAGTTCAAAAGTTGTTCTGCACTAGCACCTTTATTCCTCAATTTGAATTTCTTCATATTTTCTTTTACATGGTTCTAATTACCTTATTGTTGAAACGCTAATTTTGTGTACCCTGCTGAGTAGCTATGAGAACCTCAAATTTTGTCTTGCCTTTATTCTATGAGCCCAGCTTCTCTTCTTTTGGTAAGGTGGCATGAATGTAAGGCTCACACTTAATTGTGCTATGTATCAGTATCATTTTCTAAAACCTAGATTTCTGTTTTCAAGTGTGCTAAATAGAAATGGAAGCAGTAAAGGATTATACAACAATCAGTTAAAAAAGCATAAATTCCTACTATACAGAGAGTCAAAAAACTCATTTCAGAAGCTTTAAGCAGAGAACCTATAAAGCCTTTCAACAACAAATAATTATTTCTGATTTTCTAATTTCTGTCAAGCTGGATACTGTGCCACTCTGTGAAGTCTATGCAGCTGTATTAACTGACTGTGTGCTAGTGAAGAATTTTGTCACTAAGCAGAAGTTAGATAATGTTGATTAAATACTCATTATTCCAATGGCCTGGGGCTGAGGTCCCTGGTAAAAATGTTTCTGCAACTGCAACTTGTTTGGAAAACATGAACATTTAAATATCAGGGGCTGGGAGTATGTTCAAGTATGATATAGCTAGCGGTAGTTTTAAGTGTTCTAACTTTAAACCATGTTATTTCTATATTAGAGTCTAATTTCAGATTTAATTGTATCAACTTGGTGATTTCCCCACAGTATCCATAAACAAAAATATTTCCTTTGTAAAGTGATGTTGATATGAAAAAAACCAACTTAACCTCAGCTGTGTAAATCTCTCTGTGTATATACACATCTATGTGTGTGTGTGTACTTGTCTGCATATAAATAAAATTACTGTAGTTTCTAAGTAGGAATACACTGCCCAGTTTGGGAGAGGAAATATTTCAGTCTATTCTTTCTACCAAATTATAGTGAGTGCCAAGAATGAGTGGGATGATAGAAAAAAAAAAAAAAAAAAGCATGAGATTGAGCCAGATGGGTAGGTCTAAGGCAGGAAGTATAAGATCAGATGGGTCTGGTGTTACAAACCTTGCTGTAGATTTTGGGAGTGGTCTAGCAGCAGTCATGGATTTGTTACCACTGCAGCAGTTCAGAACACACCTATGACCTTCTGTCTAATTGTAGGCTGGTATTTTCTTTTGCCACTTAGTAAATGCATGGGTCTCGTCATGGTTGTGTGATACATCTGCTTGAAATCCAAGGAACACTTAGAAGGTGATGCCCCTGTGAGTGGCTCTGTAGTGGTCTCAGACCCTCATGGGACCTGCAGAACAAATTTCACTGTTTGCAAAGCACAGCGGTAACTATAAACAAGGCCATAAAATACACTGAAGGACTGTAGCAAACAAGAGTTGAAAAATCCCCCAGAAAGAGGAGAAAAGTTTGAGAGAGGCTGCCACATAACAAAGGAACAAGTTCTCTTTTTCTGTCTAGATGTAGAGATTATGAAGAAAACATGTATCTCTGTTTCTTTCTCTTTTTCATTCTCAAAGTAAATTCTTATATTTTAGCATTAAATCACATATTTCTTTTGATTGTAGTGGATAATGAGCAAATATTTTGACAATACCTGTAGATAGATGTAATTGTTGAGTATTTTTACCTTAATATTCTAGATTCTAGAGGGAATGCTTAGCTTTATTGCACAATACTTTAACATATGCTCATCTTAAAGAAGCCTGAACATAGCAAATGAGAATATAAATTAGTGAGATAGACGAAAATAACTGCTGGAGATGCTGAATGAAAGTACTATGTCAAACACAGAACACTAGAGAATTTACAACCTCTGTAAAAGGCAAGAAGAGGGGTTTTTTTTTTCACTTATGGTATTGTTTAAAATTTCCAGTCAAATGCCCAGTGTACCTCACCAAGAAAGACTATGGTTTTATCTTCTTACTTTATAAAGTAGGGAGAATAGAGAAGAAAAATTACAGCATTTCATGAAATTCAGCAGAAGAAAATCTATCAGCTGTGAATACGTATTGGGAAGCATTAACTTTGCATTGCAGTATTTCTTAGAAAAAGACATGTCTAAGCTACATTATTTAATTAATATTTAGGCCTACACTGTATAAAGAATAATTGGCTTATTTAAAAGCTGATTAGATTAATGTTATTATGGTGACAATAAAGTAGTTCTAAGCACATCCCATTTAAAAAAAAAAAAAAAAAAAAAAAGAAGTTACAGTGCGTGGGGATACTGGCATAAAGGACAATGGGTGCAGTTTTATTTAGGACGTAGCAAACAGAAGGATATTTGGATCACAGAGCTATTATGCTTTCTATGATACGACACTTCATCAGTAAGGTGAATAGGTAAAGGATACCTTTTTAGCTACCCTGACGTTGAGCAGGGACATGCATATCCTGATGTCTTTGTGGTAGGATTTCAGAATTTCTCTTATGTGGCAGCTGAAGGAGCAGACAGTTTGGGACCTGTCTGAGTTTAGTTTCAGCCTAAAAGCCCCGCAGAGTGAAAGCTTAGAAGCACAGATTGGTGCGACCTGGAAAGTGGCAAGGAGAAAGGGAAGCTGTATTAATCTAGGAGCTGATGTTACACAGAACTCAGTGGTGGTTTTCTCTAAACTAAGAATGTAAATGTATTATGCAGTATTCATGTGTGAAAAAATCACAAGACAGATCACCACTATTCCTTCCCAACCTAGCTGAGACTAACTAAAAATGATATTTTAAGAATAATATCTCCTATTTCTTACTGCTTACTTTTATATATATATATTTAGCTGCAAGTCAGATTTGTGAGCTCTCCCCAAAATTACAGTGGCAAAACCCTGTATTCCCTCAGTGGCTACTAAGGAATAAACAACCAATTTAGGGGTTTTTTGGATGTTAAGAAAAACACCTAGCATTTCAAGACCTGTGATAAAACTGTAGTGGTGTTGCTGCAATTTATAGGGTCATCTCCTTCTGTGAGGAAGGAGAAAACATCCTCTGTGAAGCTGCTCTCCATGTGCCAGAAGTACCTTTGGGTTTGTGTGTTGTGGTCAGATGACTTTAGCGTCTAGAAAAATTGTTAATTTCCATACGGAGACATTAGTCCATGCTCTAGTTTTTCCCTCAATAGGAGCAACTTAGAGCTTCTCAGTTCTCAATGTGGCAGCTATTTTTGCAAAACCTGTAGGGGTTTAATGACCTTCAATATCTGTGTTAAATGTGATTGAAACTGGCAATGAGGATAAAGAAGTTGATGGGAACATTCACAAAGGATGATTTCATAAATCTTGTTTGCACATGAAAACAAACCAAAACCAGAGAGAAGCTGAGTGACCTATGTAAAAATGAGGTATTTCATTACACTGATAGGTCTTCTCTGGGAGTTGGAGGACCGAAGTTTTTTGCGAGTAATTCCAGAGACCTAGAGTTACCTTATATGTTTTATGTTTTCTATGCATGTTTGTATCTTTTTCCCTGAAAAAATTCAGTGCAATCAGTCCTTTAGTCAAGTGAAATTATTTACTAATATAAGTCCACTTAAGTCTACAGGGAAAAAGCCCACAGCCTTTGTAGGCAAGGTGAACCAGCTTCTGCTATGGCTTGCTTTGACCCCTGAAAAGAGCAGAAATTAATATGATCCCCGTTGCCTTTGCTAATGCTTCTCTGGAAGTGGCAGTCATGCACAAATGTCACAGCAGCACCACTGGGCATAGGAAATTGTATCTCCAAACGATTTGTCATCAGCCATTGTTTGTTCCTGAGGGATCCATTGTGCATCCCTGCTGCTGCTGCTGCTGCTGCTGCTTCTGGGGAGGAAGGTGAGTCTGACTTCAGGAGGGGGCATGCAGGGTGGCCCTCCTCCAGCCATCTCATGGCCAGCCACCTCACAGGGTTCCCCCCTTGTCCTGGCCATGGCTGAGGGTATTGCTTACTGCACAGCGTGCCTGAGGCTTTGCTCTTCCACTTGCAGTGTGTGCTAACAGGAAACCTAACAGGCAGAAGGGACACTCAGCATAAGGGTGTCACTGGTCTTGTCACTCTGCTCTGGCAGACTTGCAAATGGGATGGCCACATTTTTTGTGGGTCATGCTGCCTTATTAATGCTGGGCCCTAGTTTTGAATTTCTTGCCTGTGTTTAATATGTCAGTTAGGAGACTGCAATCCTGCAGGAAGAAAGCGTGTTTGTATTGTAGTTGATCAGCTATCTCTATTCTATTATGAATTGTACTAACAAGCTAATTTTACACATTTCATTTCATGGGTGCCACAGGATGGATGTTTGCAGTACTGCCACCAGTTTAAAGCAAGGAATTGCATCAGTTTTATCTCCATCTTGCTCTCAGTCTGCTGTACAAGTTTTTCAACTGGTTTTCCCACTGAGCAAAGTCAGCACCCTTAAGCTGAGCAGACATCTTGTCACTGAGACTGAATAAAATCAGCACTTCTTTGTGTCTGTGTGTGCTGCTCTCTCATCAGAATTTACCTTTGCTCACACAATTACTTTTTGTTCACATTTTCAGTCATTCAGAAAAATACTTTGGCTGGCTACCTTTTGAATGGTTGACATACTTTATAGCTCTGGCTAACGAAAACTCTTTGTGATAACTAACAAGTGCAAAAGAAATAAAAAAGAAGCAGGAAATAAAGTAAATAAAAATCTGCCTATTTCAGCATATGCTTCAGAACTGGCTGAGTTATATCTTTCTACTCTCACCTGTTACCAAGCACAGAAATACTGTACAACAGGCTGGTGAAGGATGCCAAAATTAATCTTCTGTTCTCTAGAAATAGACAGCAGCACTCCATATACTGTCAGCTACCAGTATCAGCTGTAAATTGCAATGAATAATTTCCTCTGTGTGACTTTTTACAAATTTGTGAGTTTTACATTCATGCATATGGATACAGTTACATATTCAAGCACACTCATGTATGTACATACAAAATCCACCGTCAATATCGCTGTTGATAAGAGTTTCCAGTTCCTAGCCCATAAAATGTAGCTAAATACAATGTATGTGTGGGTTTAGGGGGGAAGAGACAGTTTTTGTTTTCTGATAGACAAAAATGTACTTGACTTTCACAAAGTACCAGTACAAGACACCAGCGCTAAAATCAATAATGAAAGCAACATGCTAAGTATTTCCTTAAATGTAAGGAACTGGTTATAGAAAAGTTTTGCTCTTGTTTAAGAAGACCCTTAATAGAAAGAAGAAATAAATCCTTAGGAGATAAATCAGTCTGAGTGCTTACTCTGATGTGGTTTATCTTTTTGATTCAAAAAACAGTTGCTGACTCTGTAGAAAGGCAGAATTGGAAACTGAATGGCTGAACTGGTGAAAAAGATGTGCAATACTTAATCTACACTGCAGCTGGCTGCTGACAGGTTCTTGGTAACAAAAAATGTAATTCTCTAGCTATCATTTCCTTCTTGAAGGAAAATAGCGCAACCACTGACAATCTCTGTGCCCACGTTCTCCAACTGTAAGAAGAGGATAAAAACTTCTCCTTTGCTTGTAGAGTTCAATGGGAGACAGTTGAGCTAAGAAAGACAGATGTTTAAGAACTCAAAGTCCAAACTGCATTTGTATTTTTAAAACAAATCTGGAAAACCTCTGTTCTTTAAAATGAACATGCAAACCAGATTTCTGCATTTTGAAAGATCTATGCATTTTCTTTCTGTTTACCTAAATCTAAAATGTCTGACATTATTCCAAGGGCTTGTAAACCAAACATACATGTCTCTTCTCTGATCTTCATGAGAAACAGAAGGTCTAAATCATTAAATGAAAATCAACATAGCATAGTGCCTTGCTTGTAATCACACCACTGCCTTCAGTACATACATGAGCAAAAACTACCAGAATAATAAGGGCAGCAAGGGAAAATCTTTAAGACCTCCCCACAAACTTTACTTCCCTTCTTTTCATCTTATTACAATGACTCCAAAAAATGCCAATGAATATGAAGTTTGCTGGCCTGGGAACCTGAAAAACTTTAAGCCAGCCATAGTCACAGTTTGCCTTTTGATTGGCATTTAAGTGATTGTCACTTTTCATACAGCCTCTTCAGAGATACCATCATCCAGGAGGAACCCACCTATTCTAAGGTAACAACATCCTTAAAAAGGCTTATTTCACGTCCTGTATAGGAACAGAGACTACAAATTCAGCCCCCAGATCTCTGCTTTCACAGAATGTGAAGCCACCTCTGCATTTCTTCTCAGTAGCCATGTTATAATCCTTGTTTCATTAACTACATCAGATAGAGACAGGAGGTGGTATTAGACAACAGTTTCCCGTCAGTAGTAAGGTGGTGTGATGTTTCTTGAGATCTTGGCTTTAGCTTCCCTGCTCTTATGCATTATTCTGTAATATGGTATCTCTCTGCCTTCATATTTGATGAAGCGGTAGTTGGAGCAAATTAGATGCCATCATGAAATTTTGTGGAATGGTTTTTACTTCAGCATAGTAGCAATGAAAATGGTCACGTTTTCAGAGACACAGCTTTTTCCCTGTAAGGAGTCAGGCTGCTCCTGTGATGCCTCTGATGCCTCCATGCACAGTCATAATTTCAGAGTGATGAAGGACAGGAGGGTAGTGATGAGGGGCATGTTGTTATCAGTGCGTTAACACAAGTCTGTATCTTCATGTGCTGTGTTAGCATTGCAGTGTGCTGCAGTGCGAATCCTGCAAACATTAGTGCATTACACAGTCACATTCCCATTTTCAGGAAAATGAAAAGAACAGGCTTGTGCTTTTTTGCTTATTTGTCTCCAGTGCTAAAGTAAAACTTTCTACAGAGCACGTGAAAGAGCAGGAGGACAGATACTGTAGTTGGTGAGGGGAAAGGTAAGGAAGGATCCTGACTGTTACTGATATTCTCTCCATGCAGGTGGAGAGGATCCACAACCAGAGGATTCTCCGCCAACAGGAAACTGGTTGCAGATCACCTTAGCCAGTTTAGTGTAACTCTTTCAGTATGTGACCTATTAAATGTGCTCAGTGCTGGAAGAATGAAGACACAAAACGCAGTTACAGCTGTGATGGTATGATACTTTCAAGTAAAGCAAGAGCTATAGAAATATTTGAGGTTAGGAGTCAGGAAATATTGAGCCACTGTTTTGTTTCTCTACAAGCTGCAGAAAGTTTCCAGGTAGAAAGTGGAGTGAGTAAAATCTGAACTTTTTTCAATTGAAAGAACAAGATCAAGTGTTTTTAAAACAGCTCTATGTTCCAAGAGCTGATCTCTGTCAAGAACTGCTGGTGTGTGGTGTTTCTGTTGCAGATTTTTTTCTGAACAGCCTGAATAATTACCTGCCTGAGCCTCTGGATAGCTAATTGAGTGAAAAAATGGCACAGAAAACGTGAGCATCATTCATTTCTCCTTTATTTCTGAGAAAAATATATAACCCTGTTTCAGCATCTGTGTACTACACAATCACGTTTTATTGCTGAGATCTTTCCACTGACCCAAGCAGAGATATCCCCAATTTACCCTGGTGTAATTAATTGGTGAAGCTGGTTCTCAATGACTACCTCCCACTTGCAAGGGGCAGAAGGACAGGGGTACAGTTTGGAGGGAGAGTGACCTTTTCATCCTATTGGAAAGACTCACAGTTTCATGATAATTATAATTTTATTCAGTATTGGGTTGTTGTGGAGCAATGCAGATGCTAAACTCTTATTTATCTCTGGCTATTAGCCAAGATAAAATGGCAAAAGGCAAAAAAATCTTTTGTAGTTTTGTTATATATCTAATTAGATGTTAAGACTACAACAGAATATGAAAGAATGTATTTAAGATGCATTTTTGGAATTGCAGTAGTAACAACATTTGTTCTGTGTGGTAAACAGAAGCTTTTTGGCAGTGTTTTAGTTTTGAAAACTGACAAAAATTATTTGCTTATGTATAGAACTGCAACTACTCACTGTGCCTGTGATTCATACAGAAGCAAGACCAGGGTAAACATGGTGCCGTAGTAAAAAGGTAGGTGTGCAGGAAACGTGCATTATTATGCTGGCAAACTAAGCTACAGGCAGTACCCTGTCATTAAGAGGGAAGAAAGGCGGGGTGAGGGGGAAGAGTTGAAGTCAAGCCTGGATATTCTAATGTAATTTGGAAGGGACTGCAGAATAGTCTAAATGATAATGTTTTTTGACAGTTTGATATATACTTATAGCTGTTGCCAGACCTGCCTGAATATTATGTAGGATTATCTGGGATTTTCTGGGTTTATCACCACAGGCATGCAGGATTAACAGCCTGATGAAGTCAAAAAGAATTACTCAGCCAATCCAATCCCTGTACTTATATAGTGCCCTTCATACAAGGTCCCAAAGCGCTGCACAAGAAATACAATAACTGCCAGAAAGGTGAAATAAAAATCTGCGATCTAGGCTTGAAATCTACCACAGAGCTGGACTACAGGGTATGTCCTAGTGAAAGCTTCCATAGAGTTAGTGCCCAGCAAACACAGAGGGGGGACCACCCATCAGGCTCTCCATTGGTAGTGTTAAAGACATTTAGGACTTTTCTACTGCTCAGAGCTTTCACAGTGGGAGTATACAGGATGATACAAATTCCCAGAGGCAGCTAGAAGCTAGGTGAAGGGAACTTCAAGTAAAAGTGGATATTAGATACACAAGATTTCCCTGTGACAGAAAACCACTGGGCCATCTTACCTGTAGCTTTTATCTAGTATTGTCCAGTCCCTGTTATTTTTTTCATGTGAAGTGTTCCTAAGAATTTTATCTTCAAACTCTGCTGTGGCATCCATGATGAAGACACATGAGGTTCTCCTGATTTTACATGTGTCACAGTAAATTTGGCTCTGCTGTGTTAAAAGATCTGCTAACCCTTCAAGTGCACCTAGCTTCTTCAAACAGAAGAAATCATCCAAACCAAAATAGAGCAATTAATTTGAGGCAAAGTACAGATTAAAGGTTTATTACTCATGACAGGGCAGTGGTGGAGACCCTGCTCATATTCCACAACATATGCCTAGTAGGAGTCTCATATCCCATACTAACCAGCTATCAGAACTTGTTTTGCCTAAAATGGAGATTCTGAAGTCGTTGGCTATAACTCATAAGGTTTACTGGAAGGGAAAAGGGTTGCTTGTGTGGTAGCTAAAGGTGAGGGCTAAGTGAAAATCAACAACTTCTTTCTGCTGTTACCAGTACTTCAGCTCACTGAATTGAAATTAATTGCACAGACTTTAGCCATATAGAGAACAAAATAAAGCTCCAGACTGCCTGAGGTGAAGAGGAACAGGCATCAAGAAACAGTGTTAAGCTCTGTGTATCTTTTGGGAAGATGTCCTGGAGGTCATCCAAAGGGGTAAGGGTACTCATAAAACTGCATTAAAGCATGTACTTGGCTTAATGTTTGGAGCTTTTCCAGTCACATGGAACTGCTGGTAGGTATGCAGAGATTGAAATGTTTGCCCAGGGGTTTGCAGGATGGAGAACAGGTGTATTAACAAGTTGATTTCAGCTCTGTAATCAGAACATGTGTTTTATAAGACAGCTGTACAAGACTATAGCCTCTTTACTTAAAATTCATGTTAGGACTCTCATCAGTGTCACTTCTGCCACAGTAGTCTGTCTTCAGCTTTTGAACTCTTTACCTAGACAGAGTTTGATATGGTTTTAAAGTCAGTAGTACAGAATACAGCCAAATGAGACAGTAGTTGTATATAATGCATGTGTTATGGAATGAAATACAGATGTCACAGCAGATTCAAGGCTTGAGAAAGGGTATCAGTAGTGACACTACTGCTGACACAAGAAAGCAGTTTCTTTACTGCTCAGTAATTGTGATTACTGCATTTGGAGGTGAAGGCTGGCTGGTGAATTGTTCCTGTAAAATTAATCCCTTTTTTTAACATGAAGGTTTTGACATATGCTTTAAAAGAGTAATGGATTGTTTTCCTTAAAAGTTATTTTAAACTGATTTCTATAAAAATTTTTCATTTATTTGTGTTTTAATGGCTGTAATAATGAAACAGCACCATAAACATGTTCCTTTACAAGAAGAAATTCAAGATCAGGTTTTCCCCAGGCTGCCAAGTAATGATGTTCTGGGGGTGCAGCATGGTCATGCTGACTCACAGAGATGTGAAAAATCTGTCAAGCACACCTGGGTAACTGTTTTGGGTCATTCTCTTTCTGCCTGCCTACATGTTATGCTTAGAGGAGTTTGCAACCCCTTATGTTGATCAACAGAAGAATAGTATCCCAAGATCTGTATCCAGTTGCCTCTTTGTAGATACTAGGGCAGACCACACGAGGAATTTTAACTCTAGAGCTATGTCTGTGGATCAAAATGAAGGCTTATTCATGGCATGGATTCAGTACTTGTCATCTACTTGTAAAGGGTAGAAAATAGCTACAAAGGGGGGGGGGGGGGTAAGAAACTGTAAAATGAAATAGTAAGGAAAAAACTACTTCAGTTTAATCAAAACTTTTCATTTAAGTAATATTGAAACATTGCCTTATGATTCTTTCCAACTTCATAAGATCATGTGAAACAAGAGTTCAAAACATCCTGTTCAATCATATTTAGTCTTTTCCATTTTTCTTGCAAAACAGAAGGTTGTTACAATTCAGTTATTTCAACAAGAGGATTTCCTTTTGACAGACTGCCATTTTTGATAGAAAAATATTAGTTGGATACTGACCAGGTTGTTCACTATGTCCATAAGAGGAAACTGGTTTGTATTTCAGCTCAGAATTATTTTTGTAAGGTTTTCAATACTTAAACTTTCAGGAAATTTTTCTCCAGTAACAATTCTTTTTTTTGCCTCATTGTCACAGTTTTAGTGAACACAACCGAGGAAAGGACTAAGCAATATCGATCTTCAATTTCTTTCATCCACTGTCTGTCAGGAAGGCATTTGTTGGATTTGTTCCCATATTCATACTAGAGTGATAGGGATACGTAGGATAAGTAGGTGGCTTTTGTGTTTTGAGCAGGATGGTCTGGAGCTGAGCTGTTCCTTAGTGCATCTGTGAAAATGCCAGCCCCTGAGAAAACTTGTCTCATACTGATGAGCTTCAGCATTGTAGTCCTTGTTGCTGTTGTATGTGAGCTCTTTCACTCACAACATATTTTCATGTATGTACTGTGCAGTAAAAACAATTGGATACCCTTTGTTTTAATCTGAGTATGCACATACAAACATACGCTGAGATACATGAACACAAAAAACCACGTGTCCACATGAATACACATTCATACAGTTCTCCAGTGCCTCATGAAAAAGAAAGAAAGTATTCTCATTTTTATGAGGCCAGCAGTAGGGTTACCAGGCTAATAAATGAAGCATGAATTATTCATCAGTGTGCATGTCATATGGATCTTTTAAATTACAACCAAGGAAATGGTAAAATTGTAAGCCTCTACCATTCTTACATAACCAATTTAATTGCAAAGACTCAATAAAGTTTCTTTCCCTCTTTTAACCATTTGATATTTTAATGAAACTAGAGGTAGCAGTTTAGGTAAATTTCCGTAATACACAGCTAATGAAATACAAAGTACATTAATAATTCACAGGCCTGAAGTGTGATGGACCCTTGTGAAAGGACCTTTTGCAAACAGTATAATCACATAAAAGTGATCTCATATTTCCTGCACACTTTATTTAACAGAGGCATTACCTATATTTATGAATTTTGTATATTAGCGGATGAATTTTGTGAATATTCTGGAGCATGCTAAGCTGAGCAAAGGATATACTTTTTTAATATTCTAGGAAATTAATTTTATTCAAAGCAAAAAAAGGGAGATAGAAGAATCATATTTAGAGGTAAAAGATTGTTTTAGAAAGAAAGCCTTTGGAAGTATCTGATGTCACTTTGTATTCACACACTTCAACCTCTTCTGTTAGGATATGTATTTTCCTTAATTTTATTGAAAGTATTTATACAACCACATAAAAGGCTCTTTAAACAGTTCTTACACAACTCTGTAAAGAACTGTTCATACAGTTTTTTATTTCAATGTATATAATAAATTGTTAATGATTTTTCTACCCTTTTCACCAGCAACAAGATATAAGGGCAGGGCTAAACTGAAAAAGGAAATTAATCGACCAAATCTCAAATGAGGTAACCAGGTCTTTCATAACAGTGTAAAAGAATTAATTTGTTGACATAAAAAGTATCTAAGAATTTTTAATGGGGAAAAAAATAATTAGAACAAAATGATGGTATAAGTAAACACTCTGTTCTGCCCTCTTTCCTCGTTCCATAAACTCATATTAAGATTTATATTTGTCCTATCAACTTCTCTGCTTTATCATATACATGAAAACAATCTTCACTACTAGATGTACCAGAGGGTACTATAAAAAAAATACAGCACAGAAAAAATTTCCTTTCATGAATTACTCTCAAAGGTTAAGTCCCATATTTGTGCAGAAAACATGCTATGTTTGCAGAAATATGCCTAAACCCACCCTTTATGCAGACCTCAGAGTTACTGCTAGTGTCTGGGCTCTTCCAGAGGTAAATTCTTGGTACCTCTCAGTACTACCACCCAAATCCTGGATCTGCAGCAAATTTTAAACTCTTTTAGGAGACTCGGCTTCTTTTCTGGGTTTATTGTTGTCTTTGTTAGGCTTCCTTCCTTATGCTTTTAAGCTTCTGGAATACAAGATGGTCTCTCCATAAAGAAGGACCAACCTCCATGTTGTCCCTGAATTAGTCCACTTTAACTCTACATCTAGCACACTGTACTGTCCAGAACTAGTGGCACAACTGATGAAACACACACATTTTGCCTACTCTACCATTTTTAAACAATTCTCAAGCTCCCAACCATAAATAATTTCATATCCATGTCTGAAATTACATGAAAAGAATAGTATCATGTATGCAGTTTGAGATGGCAAAAACATAATGTACCAAATGACTCCCTGTTGATCAAAACCAATGGAAATTATATATCCTTTTACTCTGGTTACAGGGAGACCATTTGGTCTTCATGCACATCCTGGGCACCCTCAGAAGGAGACAAAGCATGCAGCATGCACAGTGAAACAGGGACTTGGGGTATGAATGAATGGAAGTCATCTGACTTCAAAAGGTCACTGTGATACTGAATCACTGCAAGCACAAGTGATATCATCAGTATTTTCACACAATTCATGCTTCTGCAGTGGTTTGCTTACCTCTAAACATTCAAACTAAAAACATATTCGCCAGTCAGCATAAACTCATTACCAAGAAGCTCACAGAAACTGTCACTGGAAGCCACTGGTTTAGGATAAACAAAAGAAAAGCTGCCAATCTCTTCAGTTTGCTAGTGCAAAAATTTCACCAGAAGAACAGACTAATGAGCTGAGTGTCACCTCACCTTACACATCATCAACCGAGTTGTCCGTCGAGTTCAAGCTGCAAAGTTTGTAGTAGCAGACAACTTAAGAGGCAAAAAGATCTCAGCTTGATTTTTCAGGTCCCTGGCTGAGCTTGCTGTCTGGCAGCAGGAAAATGCATCTTCTAGGTTCTAAATTGAGCAAATTAGATATGAAAGAACATTGAAGTAGAACAAACACGGAAGCTGTCACACACACTCATTTTTAGGGAGTTATTTCTGTGACAGTTACTGAACTGAAATCAAGGCTTGAAAACACTGTAAAACCATCACTCTCAGTTTATTTTTTTGAAATTGTGTGTCTCTAGAAAAGATAAGAAAGCAATTCTAAGGCCTACAGAAATCTGTGGGGAAGTGTTAAAAGGCAACACGATACTGCAGTAAAAGCAGCTGATGCTGAAATGAAGCATACTAGGGGTCTGTCAGCTGAATTGCTGCTTCATGGAACAAAGAATGAATAGGGCATCATCAGAGGTATTTAGTCTTTTTTTGGCCTGATACTATTTTTTTGTTTTGTTTTCTTGGATTATGTCTTCAGCAGAGAGGAGTAATCAACAAGCACTTTTTCCTCCACTTTGCATCTTCTCATTTCAAGACTTGACACAATTACAGTCCATGTGTAACTTCAGCAGAATACAGTGCTTTTGTGGTATCATGCACCCAAGGTGATTTGGCACTGTGATGTTCTCAGAGAATTTATTTTGGTACACTAAACTAATCCTAGTGCTACCTGGGTATGTCTGCATGGCCACAGGGTAAGTATATCTGCACAAACTTTAATCCAGCTAGGGTAATATTAATAGCAATAGCTGCAGAATAGAAAGGGCTTTGACACAGCTCAGAAACCACAGTATTTGGGCATATTTAGAGTCCTCAGGGTTTTTGTGGGCTGATAGTTGATCTAAAGTCCTGTGTTGGTGTTTTCATTACTTTTGTTGTCTTGCTTTCTATATTAAGGCAAGAGTTGCTGGGCTTATATGTGCTTCAATTTTACCTTCACTTCAATGTGCAGGAGCATGTACCAGACAATCTGTTTTATATAATTCACTCATCTCTCATCTGCAGGCTGTACATCTGGAGGACCGCTGCCAAAGCCAGCATGCACAAATGGGAAAATGACATTTGTTGCAGTTCCTTAATGAGTACCTCTTTATCCTCAAGCCTTGCTCATTGAACACCTTTAAAAAACCATCAAACTGATCTGAAAATGTAACTAAGATGACTTTTAATCAAGATGGCCAGTTCTGTTTGGTGTGATTCGGGTGGCAAGTGGAGTACAGACAGACCTCTTTCTAACATTTAATATTTTAATTCCTCCTTTAAAACAGCATAATATCTCTGTAGAGCTGATGACACCAGTTTTGGTAAGGAACGATTTCTCTTTTGAGGGAAGAAAGACTGTGCAGAAAATCACAATGGAAATACAAACAGAATCTATGAAAATTAACTTTGAGAACATGTAATCTTTTTGATGGAAGGTTTCAGTAAATTCACAATCCCTTTGCCAATAAGAAATTCAAACTATTATTTCACTGAAAGTTTTGGCAACTATTATATAGGTCACAGTTTCTGTCTTGTGCTCTTCTACTGCAACACCATTCCTTTTCTTTCCCTTGAATATGTGTCTGTAGACTTCTCACACCCATTTAAACTGAAAAAGCTTATCAAAAGAGCTTGCATCAAAAGTCTCTTTGAGGCAAATGATCAAGTAAGCCAAATATTACTGCAACTATTTGGGCAAAGGTATCTGGTCACTCACAGTGTCTTGAGATCTATGTGTCAAAGCAACTGAAGAGTGAAAGTAAAGGCAAAACCCCTAGATTTTCTCCTTGAAAATATTCCCAACATGGTTCTGGGCTTGTTTGTTTTATTAACACAAAAATATATACAAGCAAGTAAAAACAACTTGGGCTTCACCTTCCCTAGAAAGGTTGCTGCTTCACATGCACAGCTCTGTTTGTGCTGGTGACTTGGTGGGAATTGGTGGTTGAGCCTGGTTTGAGAAGGAGGTTGGACTAAAGACTCCCAGGGATTGCCTTCAGTGTGAACTATACTATGACACGGTGAAAGTGCAATAGTGGAAAATTTTACAGTAAATAGGGAATATAAGAAATGTGGCAGGTGACATCCCTAAATTCTCCCTGCTTGTTTGTGCAGTTTCCTCACCTGTTAATCCCCATTACCATTGTGGCCTCCAAAATTTTCCTTCATAGCTCCACAAACCAGGTCTTCCTCCTCCTCCCCCTTTCCTCAGGAAAAAGGTAGACAGGTAAAGCCAGAAGACACTTTTACATGGTCAAGAAATTTTAAGATTATAAAACTCTGCCTTTGCTGCCTGAAAAACCTTTTTTTAATTTTTAAAAGTAGCATTAATGCACTAAAATTTAGTCTGCTTTCATATTACATTTGTCTTTTTTCAGACATTGTGCTATTTTTCGTATAACTCAATTTTCTGTTTATGTCACTCTCATTACTAACATGAGGCCTTTATCTCACCACTCAGCAGTGGCAGACAATTTATCCAAGATTTCCTATGACATTGGATTAGAGTAGGGAAAAGCAGCTTTGTTCCCTGTTTCTTCTGCAATGTGCATGCAGATGGGAGTGGGGAGGAGCAGCTTTGTTCTCCATTTCTTCTGCAACATGCATGCAGGGGACATTGCCTTACCTTGAATTTTGCCTCAGTGAGGTATTTGCTTGCACAGTTTTGCATCTGTGCTCTGTCTCCACAAGTTGTATGCAATCTGCCAGGGGAGCTGGAGGAAGGAAAGCCTCTCTTCAGATGGGGGAAGCCACCTGTAATATTTGCCAAAAAAGGTTGGTGAAAAGTTGCCATATGTACATTTCCTTCATGAATCACAGAATCATCTAGGTTGGAAAAGACCTTGAAGATGATCCGGTCCAACCACTAACCTAACACTGACAGTTCCCAACTACACCAGATCCCTCAGCGCTATGTCAACCCAACTGTTAAACACCTCCAGGGATGGGGACTCCACCACCTCCCTGGGCAGCCCATTACAACACCTATCAACCCGTTCTGTAAAGAAAATGCTTCCTAATACCCAGTCTAAACCTTCCCTGGAGCAATTTGAGGCCATTCCCTCTTGCCCTGTCGCTTGTTACTTGGTTAAAGAGACTCATCCCCAGCTTCTGCACCCTCCTTTCAGGGAGCTGTAGAGGGCGATGAGGTCTCCCCTCAGCCTCCTCTTCTCCAGACTAAACACCCCCAGTTCCCTCAGCCGCTCCCCGTACGACCTGTGCTCCAGACCCTGCACAAGCTCCATTGCCCTTCTCTGGACACGCTCGAGTCATTCAATGTCCTTTTTGGAGTGAGGGGCCCAAAACTGAACCCAGTCATCGAGGTGCGGCCTCACCAGTGCCAGTACAGGGGTCAGATCCCTTCCCTGTCCCTGCTGGCCACGCTATTGCTGACACAAGCCAGGATGCCATTGGCCTTCTTGGCCCCCTGGGCACACTGCTGGCTCCTGTTCAGCCGGCTGTCAATCAGCACCCCCAGGTCCCTCTCTGACTGGCAGCTCTCCAGCCACTCCTCCCCAAGCCTGTAGCGCTGCTGGGGGTTGTTGTGGCCCAAGGGCAGCCCCCGGCATTTGCCCTTAGTGAAACTCCCCCAGTTGGGCTCAGCCCATGGCTCCAGCCTGTCCAGGTCTCTCTGCAGAGCTCCCTACCCTCGACAGATCAACACTCCCACCCAACTGGGTGTCACCTGCAAACTGACTGAGGGTGCACTCGATCCCCTCGTCCAGATCATCAATAAAGATGTTAAACAGGAGTGGCCCCAACACCCAGCCCTGGGGGACACCACTCGTGACCGGCCGCCAGCTGGATTTAACTCCGTTCACCACAACTCTCTGGGACCAGCCATCCAGACAGTTTTTTACCCAGCAAAGCCTGTGCCCATCCAAGCCAGGAGCAGCCAGTTTCACCAGGAGAATGCTGTGGGAAATGGTGTCAAAGGCCTTACTAAAGTCAAGGTAGACAACATCCACAGCCTTTCCCTCATCCAATCAGCAGGTCGCCCGGTCGTAGAAGATCAGATTTGTCAGGCAGGACCTGCCTTTCATAAACCCATGCTGACTGGGCCTGATCACCTGCTTGTCCCGCATGTGTTGTGTGATGGTGCTCAGGCTGAGCTGCTCCATCAGCTTCCCGGGTACCGAAGTCAAGCTGACAGGCCTGTAATTTCACGGATCATCCTTCCGACCCTTCTTATATATGGACGTCACACTGGCCAATTTCCAGTCAGTCGGGACCTCCCTGACCAGCCAGGACTGCTGGTAAATGATGGGAAGCGGCTTGGCGAGCACCCCAGCCAGTCCTTCAGCACCCTTGGGTGTATCCTGTCTGGTCCCATAGACTTGTGTGTGTCTGTGTGACACAGCAGGTCACTGACTGTCTCCTCCTGGATTGTGGGGGGGTCGTTCTCCCAGTCTCTGTCTTCTGGCTGAGGAGGCTGGATTCCCTCAATACAACCAGTCTTGCTATTAAAGACTGAGGTAAAGAAGGCATTAAGCACCTCAGCCTTTTCCTCATTTCTCGTTGCCATGTTTCCTCCTGTGTCTAGCAGGGGATAGAGGCTCTCTCTGGTCTTTCTTTTGCTACTGACATACATTTTGCATACTTGACATTTCTTGTTGTCCTTGATTGCTGAAGCCAGATTAATTTCCAGCTGGGCTTTAGACCTCCCTATTTCCACCCTGCATAGCCTCAGAGCATCTTTGTAATCACTGTGAGTGTCTGGCCCCTTCTTCCAAAAACTGTAAACTTTCCTTTTCTCCTGGAGTTGCAGCCAAAGCTCCCTGTTCAGCCAGGGTGGTCTTCTCTGGCGTCGGCTTCTCTTAGAGCACCTGGGGACCACCTGCTCCTGAGCCATTAACAGTTCATTCTTAAAGAGTCCCCAGCCTTCCTGGACCCCTGGACCCTTCAGGACCATCTCCCAAGGGAGTGAGATGCCAGCAGGGTGAATCTGATTCAGGTGTTCCATCTCTATTTTCAGCTGTCCTGCTGATCTGCTCCCTGCCCCTCTATACCTCCCCACCCCCCAAAACCCAAAAAAAAGTATAGTAAAAGCAAAATGTATGTCCAAAGGTGCCTCTGGCTTGCAAGCCTACCCACTGACCCTAAAAATGCATAGAGGGGACCTGGACCTGCAGTGTATGGTGTGAATTCTGTGTCCTGCATCAAAGAGGACTTTGTTTTGAGGAACCCCTAGTCAGGGTGAAGCCCAAGTTTCTAGCCCACATCCAGGACTCACATTTTTGTCTTTTGTTCCTGTCCTTTTGAATCATAAGATTGGCTTCTCAGAGCCTTTAGCCTCCACACAAGAGGCAGCCCTTTCCTAGGAGATTCCCTGACCCTCTGTGTTCCACATCGCACCCTTGCTCACCTTGTCCACCTTACTTGTGCCATTCTAGTGCATCTTGTAGAGCTGGAACACTGCATCCTGGCTGAGCTACACAGCTTTTTCTCCTTCCTTTCTCACATCAATTGAAGACAACCAGCTACCTACTTGTGTGTTTGGTGCCTGACCAAATATTGACACTCTAAAGCTGGTACTTGGAAAGCTGGTGTTTGTGAAGCTGGTGTTGGTAAGCTGGTAAATTCTTTGTAATACACATGCTATTTACTTTATATAATGTTTATATTATATTATAAAATTATATAAATATGTTTACAATCACTTTTATCACTATTTTTACCCTTCAGAGACATTTTTCTAACCTTTAAGATTCACCTCTTTAGGTAACTCCTCTGATCTCTTTGGAAAATAATCTTGCTAAGGTATTACTGCCAGCATGTGTATGATGAACTTACTCTCAGCAGCTGTGACAGTGTCTCCCACTTGCAGACATTCTGAAACAAGGACACTGTGAAACTTCAAGGTGAGCCTTTACATCACCAGGGAAGAGTAGCTCTGAAGTCTTCTGAGTGTTTTACTCTCAATATTGTTACCAGTATTACTGGCATGCTTCTGCCATTGCCATCAGAAGCATGTGCAGAATGTGGATGGAAAAGAGGGAATGAAGAAAAAAGTGGACATGCTGAAGAGCTGGGCAAAACTCCATCCTCAGCAATCTTGGCCTTCAGCCACACAGAATACTATGTTTGTATTGTGACTGTAGTTGAAAGAAAATGTGCTCTCTTCATAAGACCGCTCTGCAGTCAAATTCTCTCAAGTGTTTATTTGCTTGTTTCTTTGGAAGTAGCAATCACTGGGAATAAAGAGTACTTTGAAATAGGGACTGATGCTTTCTCAAGCTTGCAAATGCAAAATCATGCATTTTTTTTTTATTCCTAGCTGACCTCGAGAGGAGACATTGAGAAGGAAGGGACTGAAGCAGACGTGTCTTTTTCTTATTTGTGAAGGAGCTGTTGGTTCATTTTAGAAAGGTGTATAAGGCAAATGAAATCAAAGTATTGGTTGAAAAATAGCCTGTTCCATCTAAGATGGAAATGGAAATCTCAAAGACTGTGAATATACTCAAACAATATATCCTATTTAATACATTGTATAGATGAGTAAGAACAGATGTTTCCAATTTTAATGGAAGTTTCTGGATATTGGTGAATATTATCAGTAAAAGCTAAATGGACAAGGAAATATTGTACAATACGAAAATGGAGAAAATGACACATTTTTCTTCTCTTTACTGAGAACTTTACTAGAACAACAAGTGACTGTATGCTCTCCCTCTCACAACTGCAAATGTCAGCAAATATTGTTAAGAGCTGGGTGCGTGATGGAGATCATGGGAATATTTACGGTTAGGTAGTTGGTTTCATTTGCAAATTCCTGCTTTCATTGAGTTTTGGGGCTGAGCAGGATCTGAAAAGGTCATTTATTCTGTGCTCCCTGCATCTACCTTCTCTATATCTTTCATGGTAGCTACTCCTAAAGAACCAAGTTACAATTCTGCAAGTATTTCAGGCAGTGAACTTCAGTACTTCACCACCCTTACCTTTCAAAAGTAATTACATATACTCTCATATACATTATTCTTATATTTAACCTGAATGGCACTTCATTTGAACCCCATTTGCTTTTTGCCCTATGCATTATAGGTACAAAAAAGACTCCTTTCCTCCTTTTCCTGAAAGGCTCTAATAAGGAATGTGTAGGACATTTCACAACAAACAAAACTGCTGAAAAGGTCAGCAGATGCATTTTCTAAACACATATATGATAGAGTACACAAAAATTCTGGCAGACACATAGCAATGCACACATGATTTCATTCGTGTTCACACACATTTCATTCTTGATACACAGAACACATGTGAACATTGAATATTCTTGAACATATAAAACACCAAAACTTTTATAACTGCAAAATGTAAAGTGTAGGAGGATGTAAATGAAAGATACAGATGTGTTAACTCACTGTTATATTCAGTCTCAGCATTAAAAGAAAGTTTCTATAAGCACTCAGCCAGACACATGCAAAATGGATATTTCTTTCCCCTTCACTCTGTGGCAATTAAAAAACACCAGGCATTGTTACTGAGCTGTTATGTATTAGAAGCTGCAAATAGTTGGATGAGATTCGTTTCACAAATCATCATTTTTTCATTGTATAGATTTAAAAGAAATAATAATTCTTAGTTACATCTTGGAGGAAGTCCAAAATGAGGCTCAACAATTTTCATTTTCCCTGTCTTTTTTTTTTATTCCCTATTTTTTTCTCTATTGTCATACAGAGAATATAAGGAAGTAGAGAAAAAGCTGAAACCAGGAAAATTCATTTTATGCAGTCAAATTTTCAGTATATCCGGCAAAATTTCTGTGGGTCTGTTCTTATAGGAAGACCATTTTTAACCTCCCACCTTTGATTTAAATGAGAACATTTTATCCATAGCTATTATTTACAAACATTTGCATTCACAAGATGTTTTCAGGTTAATAGAATAATCTCTGCTCTAGTTTTATGTATTAAAGTATGTAAACATTAAGTATTTAAGTGACCAGCAAGTGGATAGGGGAGAAAGAGAATAATTGGTCACATATAAATCATCTTGATTCACTGTACGTATCTCAGCGAGAGTGGACTTTTGAGAAAGACAGAGAATGTAGACAAGGAATGGAATATGCAAGTGAGCACAGGAACCATGAGGAAGAAAAGAGATTATGTGAAAAACTGATAAATTTATGGTACTTTCACAGTCTGAAGAAATAAATACTTAAATATCCTCAAAAGCACCAAGTCTGTAGTTTTGCTTAGAAAACTAGATCACTGCACGATTGAAAAATACTCAGCTTTGTCTAGAAATCTGTGATCACTTTTAAACTTAACTTTCTCAAATAGAACATCAACATTTCTTTGTTCTCCAATGCCACACAGGCAATCTTAATTATATACAAGAACAACAAATCTGTACAATGTTGTGAAATTGCCTGTTATGAAATGCATGTGTAGTATTTTAAGAAAAAACTGAAAAGAGATCAACTGTGCATGAAAATGCAGCTTTGGATAGTTTTTTGTGCATTTCTTTTTTCTGTTGGACTTAAAACTTCTTCTCATAGCTGGAGGTCGAAGCAGGTAGTGACTTGGAAAAAAAAAAATTGTATCACATATTTGTGATGTACTGTGCAAGCCCATACAATTTCTAATTTAAATTTCATAACTTTTGGAGTTGAAAAGAGAGTCTGAAGGAATGTATGGCTCATATCAGAGACAAATTTATTTTAATATATGCCAGCTGCAAGTTTGAGCATTTTCTCACTCCAAGATTGTGATTAAATTCATAAGAAACAAAACACAGATATTTATGAAAAGGTCTAGCAGAAGCACATAATGTTCCTACAAAAGTACCTTCATAATACTACACATTTTCTACCGTGTTAATTGTCTTTTCTTTAATCCTTCCACCTGGACAGCCAGTCTCACAGAGTCTAAAAGAATATCAAATAGCCACTCAGTTTACTCACGTGTCACTGGCAGAGCTTTTATGCAGTATAGTTGAAGGATCCATTAATACTTCAGCAAAAGCTTAAGAATATGATTTCCAAGTCCCAATGTTTGGAATTTTGGTACCATTAAAAAAAAAATATAGGTTGTCTGTAATATAAGTTTTTATTAGAGCTATTTGTGGACTCCTTCATAAAGAAATGAACCATGAGTCCAGACAGCTCACTCTGGTAACAAAATTTCCTTTGGCTTAATGGGGAAGCTGCTGCTAAGAAGCCAGAAGTCATGTGGAACTAGCCATTATAAAGTAATTTACTAGGAAGTTATTAGGATTTAAATATCTCGCAGTTCTTTCCTGTGGTTAACATGATCCATGCAATGATTGCTGAATCTGTACTATGCCTCGGGAAAGAGCACAGTAGGATAACAAACAATGAGGAAATCTGACGGAGACTGTTAAAATTTCCAGACTTCTTAGTAAGACTGTCAAATGCTCTGTGCCTGAAGAGGGACATTATCTACCTCACAGAATAGGTGGATAGTATCCTCTCTATACATGCAAAAAGAAATTGGACAGACATGTCTCACAGAATATTAGTTCGTACTGTTCCATGACAGGGGTTTTTGTGCTTGTTTTTGCAGCCTTCAAACATATTTACGATGACAGTGTTATTTAAACCCTGACAGTGATTGACATATTACCGATTCTTTAGATCCACCTGCAAAATAATTGTTAGGGTCTCTCTGGATTTGTTTTGGGCACTGTGAGAAAATTCTGCTCACTCCTTTTCTTCTTTTGCTCGACATCAGCTTTTCTTCATAATATATTTCTGCCAGATCAAGGAGACAAGCTCTGAGGAGATTGCTGGGAATGTGCTGGGTGCTACTACAGCCCTGCAGAGAGGCATGCTACTAAGTCATTTTTTTTCACAGATGTTCAAAATATGCTGCGTGTCTAACTCTGAAGTCACTGAAAATCTCAGGCTGAAATGTCAGAATTAAATCCAGTTGGCGACCAGTCACGAGTGGTGTCCCCCAGGGCTGGGTTTGGGGCCACTCCTGTTTAACATCTTTATTGATGATCTGGACGAGGGGATCGAGTGCACCCTCAGTCAGTTTGCAGGTGACACCCAGTTGGGTGGGAGTGTTGATCTGCTCGAGGGTAGGGAGGCTCTGCAGAGAGACCTGGACAGGCTGGAGCCATGGGCTGAGCCCAACTGGGGGAGTTTCACTAAGGGCAAATGCCGGGGGCTGCCCTTGGGCCACAACAACCCCCAGCAGCGCTACAGGCTTGGGGAGGAGTGGCTGGAGAGCTGCCAGTCAGAGAGGGACCTGGGGGGGTTGATTGTGGTGGAGTCCCCATCCCTGGAGGTGTTTAAGTCAGGTCGACATAGCGCTGAGGGATCTGGTGTAGTTGGGAACTGTCAGTGTCAGGTTGATAGTTGGACTGGATGATTTTCCAACATAGACAATTCTGTGATTCTGTGAAATATTAGTAATTTTTAATGATGGTTCCTTCCATGTAATTGATTATGTATCCAGGAAGCAGCCTGGCTGTTTCTCGTGTCTCTGTCTGTAGCTGTTCTACTTATTACTTCAAAGCAGGCAGAACTACTCTATGGATCAACATTAAGTCTGGTCACCCAAATTTAAGGCACTCAGAAGGTCTCTTCTAACATTTTTTATTTAGTTAATTCCTTTCTTGTTTAGATGTGGAAGTCTGAACTGACAGATGTGCCACTTCTCTGTTTAACTCCAGGGAAAAGCAAATGAGGCTGTGTCATGCAGGTGAGCAGTTCCCTGCCTTTGAAATATGTCTGAAATTATAGGAGAATGAAAGCTGACAAGAAAGATATGGTTCACCTGGAAGCTGCAGGAAATAAGTCATCTCAAAGTATAAGACGAAATGCAATTTTCTGGCCACCTCATGATACACTCTAAGGTTTGAGTAAGAAAACCATCAAAACCCCAAAAAGTAGAAAAACCCAATACCTCAACCTCCCAGTACAAATGAAGTAGTATTTTTAAAAAGTATGAATGATAAAAAGATGGCAAAATAAGCTAGCTACAACATTTTCTTTCACTTAGTCTTATGAGTGATGGATACTAAAATAGTCTGACAGTCAATATTGCACATAAAATTTGCAGCTAGCGTTTAAAAAGCTACACTTCAGTTTAGTTCTGTTCTCATTTTTTTTTCCAAGACTTCTGTTTTGTTCATATTGTTGACCACCTATGCTCATCAGATCTGGACTTGAAAATTTAAAGAAAAATGATTGTTGCAGCCACGGACAGGTATTCTTTATGCTCAGTGTATCATAATATGTTTTGTGTCTTTTTTTTTTTTTTTTTTCTGATTCACAAATAACTTTACGTGACATGTGCTTTCTTTATTGGAAAGGTCATAGAAATGAGAAAATTGTGTGTGTGGACAATGAAAGTGTCTGTAACAGTAGCAGGCAAAAAATTTACATAAGTAAAATTCTGCTAATACACAGTATTCCTGACAAATTTCATTACGTCTTGGTTCTATTTTACTTCCTGAAGTAAACTAGTTGAGGTTGCATCCCTTTGATTCAGTTCTAAGTCTATTCTTCACTTTAATATTGGCTTTTCTGCCAGGCCACTGAGACTGTTGATGTAGCTACTTTTTTACATGTCAGAAAATAACCCAATCACAGATGAGAAAGAAGTGAAAGGGAAAAAAAAAAAAAAAAAAAAAAAAAGTAAACCCAAATTGAATAGGGGGGGGGGGGTATTTTGTTTTGATCACGCCCATAAACATGTCTTAGCAGCGGGGTTGATGTTATGTGTGAGGAAAGAGAAACTCCCCAATTTCCTTAGCTAGCCTCTGAAAAAATGAAAGCTAGAAACAGTGGGTTGCATACCTATAGCAGCTTCTATTACTGCACCTTCCCAGGCTAGTACTGCTCTTTACTTCAAGCTTCTTGTCAAAACAGCCACAAGAATGGTAAAGAAAAAGAATAGGAAACTCTTAGATATATAATTAGATCAATTTTCTAATCTATATATGTGTAAATGACGGTTTCCTCTTCTAGTTGCATAAGTATACTCAAATATGTAAATATCTGTGTGTGTGTGTCTGTGTGTGTGTCTGTGTGTGCACATCTCAGATAACTATTTCCACAAATGTTCTGACTGATTTTTCACAAATCTTCTGACTGATTTTCAGGCAATCTGCATCTAGTTAAAGGAGCCATGGCCCTTTAATCAGTCTGTATTGCAGCACTCCATTCTTATTCACATAAATCTTTGATTTTAGGAATAATCTGAACTCTTGTTGAAACTCATGGGAATTGAGCACATGCTACAAATCACCCATAAGCCTAGATGTTTTGCTGAATAGGGAGGAACTTCATCTAAAAATAAATTATATTAATATAATGAAAAAGAAGAACAAAATGAACTGTTATTAAAAACAAACAGATATGAAATCCATTTACTCTGTGGAATTTACTGTTGCAGAATACATGAAAAAAGAAAAAAATACCACAGGCCATTTTTTCCAGTTATAATTGGATACTTTGCAAGTAGCTTAACAATATGAAAGGGATTGTTTGGTAATTAAATATCATACTCAGCTGGGTATTGAAATACCATCAAAACTACTAGGGCAATCAGCAAGCTAGATTTAATAAGTTAAAATGCATTGGTTACATGTTTAAAACTGAAAGAGAAAAGGGTGAACAAATGTGGTTATTTCTGAAAAAATTCCTACAGCAATAAGACCCTTGGGGAGCAGTCCATTGTTAAAAGTGGCTGACTGAACATTTTAGGACAATATACACATTGTTCAACTGATAAAGCCCTTGTGGTACACCACCACACTTGTGAAACAGCTGCCAGAGCTAAAAGACAGAGAGAGTCAGAACAAAACTTGGCCTGACCCTTGTGCAGAGCACCTGCCTGCCTACCTGCCCACCTGCCCACTGCTGCCTGCACTGGCGGGGCCCCACGCTGGGATATGTAAAACACAATTCAAGCCAAAGAATAAGTCTAGCAATTAAGATACACTAGTTTTTCTTCAAGATTCAAACAACTGTCACTTTTATGACCGTAGGCAGATCTCACTTGCCTTGTTCTAGAATTGTCATCTGTAAGTCTGCAGTCATATGAAAATTTTGCTCAACCTCCACTTTTCAATACGTTTGTTTTACAAAAGAGTCTGAGCACATTGATTGGCTCTAACTATTGTAAGCACAATTGTGTGCAAACACAAATGAAAAGACCAAGAAAGGACCTTAAGCAGCAGTTCACGGCCAGTTACTTTACGGTGTCTCTCCAGACACCAGCCCTTGGGGACAACTGACTCTTTGCCTCCAACCTCTAATATATGTTCACTGTCAGAATTTTCTCAGTTCTTTCACCAGCTAATATATAGTGTTATGCAGACTGCCAGCTTGTGCTGTACTCTGTGGAACAGATGATCTTGAAAGATGCCATATTTTTTCTTGCTTTTTTTACTTGCTTTGTTACATCAGTTTTGATTTATTTTACTCTTTTGACAGAGTAAAAAGAGAGCTCAGAGAACTGATTTTTTAAAGATTTTTTAAAAAAAACCCTTTAAATTAAGGAGCCAGTTGCTGCTCTCTGAGAAACCATAGAGAAAACATCTTTGTTCTGAGTAATCTAAAAGGGAACTGAAAGGGAATGAGTCTAAGGAACCTGAAATATATACTGATTAGAAATATTATTTCAGGTGCTGAGGGAGAATACACAGTTGTTTCTGCTTTGTTAAGCTTCAGTACTGAACAAGATATTGACCAAGATTTTCAAAATTTAAGAATGAATCAGGTCTCCTGATTAAAAATCTATGACAGTATTTCTATATCAAAAATGCTGATCCTCAGATTTTTAACAGAAATATATTGGTTTTAGTAAGATGTTGTCAAACTACTGTGATGATTTTCTTTTCCCCAAAAAATCAGTTATGTCTTTTAAATCTTACAAGGTTTGATGGGATATAAGTATTTTGATTAATTCATTCCAATAATTTAAAAGGAAATGTTTCATAAAGCCTTTCACAGAAATGTCAACATTTTGCCTTTACATGCTTATTTGGGAGGAAAGAAAAATGTTAAATGTCAGAATTGTAGCATAAGGGAAATATCACATTTTGAGCATCCTTACAGTTTATTATTCAACCTGACATGCCTTAAGGAGGCCTGATTATGGATACTGTATGCTCAAAGCTGGGCATCTTAATTACAAAACATGAAGATCCTTTTTTTCCCTTGGAATGCTCTGGTCTCCATGAGGTAATGCACCGGTGATGTAAACCAGCATAAACAGCCTGATCCTGTTTCACCTTTTGCTCCACAGAAGTGTCTGTGCTCACATATATCATACCTCAAGACAAGACAGGCAGAGATTGCCTTGTGCCATCTTTTTTTGAAATTATTTTATCTTGGCTGGCCATTGAAGAGTAAAGGAGTGGTGGGATTTCTTCTTCTCTGTCATCTTCAGCCAGATTTTGACCGTTCCCTACAGTGGGACCTGCATTCAAGTCTTTCTAGTCATGCTGCTGTTGTGTTTTCCTTTTCTGCTAAGCTACAGATATTCAAAGCTTTTAAACCACAGGAAACCATCATTTCTGGTTCAGGCCTTTCCCATGCTTTGTGATTATCAGGTCTTGTGATGAAGACCAGACATTAGTATCCCGCTGATGGGATTCTCCAGAGTGACATACTTTGATTGAAAAATACAGCTGCATCAGTATTGTGTTAGCACTATTCACTGAAAACAGACACTCCTAAATGTTCTGCAAAGGAAGTATATGATATGCAAGATGATTTGTATTTGCTTCCCAGTCTCAAGCAAGAACTGAATTAGCTCTGTCCTGAAGACTTGCCTTATTTGTATCCTATACTAAAACTATAAGAAAAGATATATGTTTTAAGTATTGCCCACTTTGTTAATTTCCATAGGCTTTATGTATAATAGATGTTCACTGGCAGCACAAATTTAAAAGTGACAAGAATCTACAAAATTGGGAACCTGAGTGTTACTTCATGCAAAAAAAATTTCTTAGACTGAGTGCCAGCAAATGACTGAAAATGGACAGGAAGAACTTCTTGTTGAAATTCAACTTCTTTAACTATAGTTTTGAGACTCTTTAGCAGAAGAAGCAATATCCATGCTCTAAAATGTAACTTCACTGACCTTCACAGAATGGTAAAAGATTATAATTTATACCAGGTTGTTAGCCCACTTTCAAGAACATTTTGGCTTTTTCTTTGATCAAAATTTTTACATGTTGAATGCAAGTGGCTAATATATACTAATAAAGCTTCAGCTTGCTCATAATTCCTGAAGCCTCCAGCAACAATTGGTATGTACGCATGTGTCAAAGCCTCAGCCTTTTTATTGACTCCCTTGACAGAAATGCTGTCACATCATATCTGTTCTTTTCTTAATCCTGTGAATTTATTTCAAGAGTCTGGTAGTTACACCTCACATCCATCTACAATGTGGCATATCAGCCTAAAGGCACCACATCATCTCTGTCTTCTCCTTGTTTCTACACAGTGTGGGAGATATGCGTCAATCATGAGGTTGAGTCATGTACACAAAACAGGAGGATGAGATGACTGAAAATGACTTGTACCTACAAGTTATCTGGAATACTATCAAGTGCCCTAGCACTCCTTGGCCTTTCAGAACAGGAATCATGAGGCATCTGCTGTCGTAGGCTCTGCTTGGCTCATCAGGAGGGCACTGTCACTCACTGTGTGCCCTGTACAGCTTGAAACTCTTTCTGAAATGCCACAGGAACCAGTGGAAAGAGCCAGGGAAAAGGCACATACATTGAACATGAATGAGATCCTGCTGAAGGCCATCACTACACACTGATGTGATTTACAAACTAACCAAATTTTTTTCATCACACCTTATCACTTTCTGTTCCTCTAACAAAATTATAATTGTTAATCTGATAGCTACAATGTCTATTGGTTCCTATTATCTATCAGGACCTTGGTATGGACAACTCCATCTGAATCAGGTTGTTCTAAAAAGAAAGATGAGTTTGGTCAGAAGCCAGGTAGCAGGTATATAGCTTCAGAGTCCCTAGTAGTGGGCTGAGCCTGAACCTGCAGCAAGGTGAGAAACAAGCTGATGTCCAGACAAATAGGAATTAGGAAGCAGAAGTTGAAAGAAATAATCAAAGATCCAAAGCATTTTGAAAATTTCTGTGCTGGGTAAGCCTCTAGGTGTGACAGAAGAGCTGGTCCTCAGACTGTTATGAAACAGGCCTGTGTTGGGTAGGTCAATATGTGTTTCCTGTTAATGTTTGGAACCAGAAGTTTCAATACATTGATCAGACTATGTGGTCTTACAAGACAGCAGTTTTTAAAATAAGGAAGGATGCAGAATGGCTTGTTTAATATTAAAAAACTTGAGATATATGCAAGGATAGGAGCGAGGGTTTTTTCTTTCAAGATAGAAAATGTGGTAAGATTGTGGAATTCCTTTTCAGTTGTTTAAAACTCTTATGTTGCTCAATGCAGATGATTGTTGAAACAGAAGTGTGTAATGCCAGTATGAAAAAACAGACACCTTGGTAAAAACATAGGCTTTTTCAATAAAAAAGCTTCCATCTACCAGCACAGATCTGGAAAGTTAAAGTATACGTATATAGGTGTTCATAGAATCAAACCCAGCAAAACTACGTGTTACTGTATAACAGTACATTTTGATCAGTGGCTGAACTCACAGCTAACTTGAGTGTCTGCGTGCTTTATCTGATTGATTTGTCTCTTATTACTTTTACTTTTCTTTTAGCTGTTCGGAAATATACTGCAGAATCTAGAACTCTGCCTCTAAAAGTTTCTTCTATTACTGGATTTGGTTTGTTATACCTTAGGAGTAAATGATGTAAATTTACTAACTCTTTGTGTCAATCTCATGCTAATAATGTAAAATGGAGAAGTCTGGACAGAAACAGAGATAAAATTTTACAGAAAAAGATTATGTGTACAACAACTTCTTCCCTAATTTTGGGCTAAAATCCCTTTTCTGTCCTGTGTATTTCAGCTGGAAAATCATTAAGATTACTTCTCATGTTTTCAGTGTTACATTGCTTTTACTACTTCATTGTTTGCATTATTACATTGGTTTCAGCATTACGTTGCACAGTACTTTTAACATACGTAAGTAATGCAATTCTGTCTTTCCCACTGATTACATGACTAGCTTTACTCACATTTGCATTCAGTATCCTATTTCATTTATTCATTAGCAAGAATTAGAAGATTTATATTTATTTATTTTATTCCCCCTTATTTGGGAAAGTACTAACAGCAAAATCCTGGGCCCAATGAATTCAGTAATAGGTTAATAACCAGCCTCAAATTTTCGATTAATCCAACGCAGGTACCATTTCTGAAACACAATAGGTAAACTCTTTTCTGCACACAGATGTAAGTTAATTTCATGAAGACGTAGTTTCTGCCCCCTTTCTTTCTTTCATCTCTTAAAAATGTGTAAGGCAGTTCACTTTTTAGACTTTGACTCCTACCCACAACCTTAAGGACATCACCACATGCACTCTGAGTTTTCCTTAATGCCTGACATGGCAAGACAACTTTGAGAGACGTGTGATAACAGGGCCAGTTTTATATTCAGCTACCAGCCTGCAACAAACAGGATCTATTTACTTGTCTGTTCTCAGTTTCTGATTTTTTACTTTAGGAAGAGGAGGTCAGATTGACCGTGTGTTGCAAAAAGGGATGGTCCTTCTGTTAAGCCTCCTCAGAGGAGAGAAATTGAAGGAAGGAAGGCAAACTTGTCACCATCTGTAATTGATAGAGAAGGCAAAGCTGCTGAGGTTCAAAGAGCAGCTGGCAGTGTCTGAGAGATGATGGAAGGAGCTTCCCAACTGGGCAATGTTTGTTGCAGTCCAGAAAATCATATAGTTAGGTGGAAATGAGTCTGGTAACAAGGACTTACCCTGCAAAGGCACACTGAACAGGGAAAGAGATTTTTTAGTTTCACTCTTTATTTTTCATCTGCGATATTTTGCTTTTGTAGATATACTAATTTCTAGCCACATAATTATCACAGAGTGTGAAGGTCTTTATGAAACTCTTGAACCAACAGAACATGGTACAGTAAATACATTTATTGTGTCACAGATACATACTAATGCACATATGTTTCCTATCTGTATTATGGGGGAAGTCTATATGCTCTTTTTAGAAGAATGGAAAGTTCTAGAGATTAGACTACCACATTTTCCTGTTCCAAATTATTTCTTAACATGTTAAAAATAACTTCCAGTAGTTTAGCTGACACGGGGCTAATATGCCATAATTTTAGGCTATTCCTATAATCCTCGCTATGCTTTTTTCACCATGGCTATCTAGCTGTCTTTCTCTATTGTGATAATCTCTTAATTAACTGGAAATACATGTACAATTTGAAAATTGGACAACCTGTGTTGTGGGTTATTTCAGATATCTTATTGACTCACACATTATATTTTCCTATGTAATCATAATATTTTGATAATTTTATTTTATTCCTTTATGTATGCACACCCAAGGATAATATAGTTGTGTGTATTGATGGCGACATCCTCCTTATAATTATTAGGCAAAGTATCAAGTAATTTAATGAAATTTATATGCTAGGATGGTCAGTAGCACAGACCAATTAGAAGCTGTGTATCTTAGATATATAGTGCCCATCATTCTTTAGCATCTAATGATCTCCAGTACATGGACCTTTATATCACCATCCTTTAGCACTGAAGTATTATGATTTTACTAATAGAAGAATAAGAAAGCATACAGAAAGTATTTTGTTGAAAACTAGTATCAAACTAATAATTTAATTATGGTTTTAGTATTCTTTTGTGCATCCAGCTCACCAGACTTAAAAAAAAAAAAAAATCTGAGCTATTATTACAGAGACATTTTCATGAGGTTTTTTTGTGTTTGTTTTTGGTTTGGTTTTGTGGTTTTTTATCTAAAAGATGGCATTTTTATAAGACAACAAAGTCTGTGTTATAGCAATTGTATTGAAGTGTCAAGTAAAATGACCACTACTCTGGTTAAGGAAGTGGATCCAATTTCTGACTGCTCAGCAGGCTTTCTGCATCACTTGATAATAGGTACCTTCAGCCTCTGCAAGTTGACAAGTCAAAACACAAGTTACTTCTTACAGTGAATTTGTCAAAAATTCACTGAGCAATTCATAAGCGTATGCCTAGTCCTACTCAGTACCTCTTATGTATGCATTATTTTGGTTAGGCATCAATTATGTACTGCTTATGGTCTGGGGAGATGTGGAATTGTTGAGTAACCTGAATTCTAGCCTAGTGTCAGTGTTTTCCCTGAAAGGCTTTTCTTGGTAATGGGTTTTCTTAGTTCAGCTCTGTTACACATGGGAAATGCAAATGATGGCTGTTGCTTTCACTACCATATTATGTGCCACAGAAATCTGCTTTGACCTTGAAAAAAAAAAGCTAACTTTAAACCGCGAGAAATGGAATCACCTAACCAAGAAAGAGAAAGAAAATATTTTGAAAGTGAACTCTGGAAAAGCAGACCCCTTCATTAAGGATCTAGTGACTTCTCTCGGTGGTGTAACCTGGGTAACTCTAAGCAGTATTAATTTAAGTTGTAAACATACAACTAGGGGAAGGATAGGCAAACTAAGTGAGGACACTATCCTTAATGTCATTTTGCTGTTACAGTGTAAAGACAAGCTGTGCAGCCTGGTGAATTAGTTTTCTTGGGATCTTCATCTAGACTTTACCAATAACATGTCCAGAGGTATAACAGGAGGAAATGTTTAATTGCTCCTAGCAGGCAAACCACTCTACATAAGGAGAATTTGATTATTTACCTTGTGCAAAGAGGACGCTTACTATAAAACAAAACCTAAATGTGAAAATCCAATAGCACTTAGTGTCCTAAAGGAAAAATAACTTTGCTAGCACTGCTATAATTATTATGCTTTTAGAAGCTTAGGCATGTTGTATCTAAACATGGATTAATAACTTTCTTCCTCGGGCACAGGCATTTGCATACAAATAAAACCATAAAAATGCCACTCTTTGGCTCACAAGTAAGGGAATAATCACCAGCAAATAAAATAAAAGCTGTAGTTTTAACACACATTTTATTAACTCTGAGCAGATTTGATTGCGAAAGCTGTGGATGTTGGAGTATTAAAACAGCATATGGCATACCCAGTCTAAAACATGCCAACGCTGCTGATGATTTGAATCCAGGCAGTTTCATTTGCTAGCAATTGACAAGGTATTTGAGGTGTACAGGCAGTGGAAGGTGAACTTATCAGGAGATACATAGAAAAATCAGAGGGACTTAACTTCAGTTTAGAACAGAGATCAGTAGTATGCTGCAAGGAAGAATTTGGGAGTGGTTATATCATCTAGTTTTGCTTTGTGACTGTGCAGTCCCTTTGAGAAAGTTTGTAACTTTGCTTCTGGTTCCAGTGGTTGCAGGTGACACTGGCCACACTCTGTGGGTGAAGATCTGGGAGGTGACACACATGGGGCTTCACATGAGAGAGCCTTCACGGAGAATTAACCCAAACATTTCTCAGCTGTCCTGTGCCAGCTCTTACCAAGCACTAGGAGGTGGACCTACAAGAGAGGGCAAAATGCATAAATGCTTACCAAACTTGGGTTTATACTTTGATTTTTGTCGGGGGGGGGGGGGGGGGGGGGAGAAGCATAAAGGTTGAACAGACCTTATTGCCAAGGTTTAACTCCCATCTTTTTTTTTTTTTTTTTTTTTTTTAGTTCCCCCATAGCCAGACTTGTCCAAGCAATTAAACAGCCGGGAAAGAGCTAATTTTGAATATATCACAGCATATTATCACTTTCATCTGTCACAACTGTTGCAACTTACATCTTTCCTTCAGTTATCAATCAGAAACATCAGATGGGACAGTGGAGTAGACTTATTTGAGAACATACTACCCTGTGCATCCTGTGTGTATTACCCTGCAGTACTTATCTGTCTATTTCTGTTTGCAAATAAAAGTAAGAGTAATAAACGGCAAAGTCTTAACAGGTCTGATTATCAGGCCTATACCAGTGGCAACCAAAAAGAAGAGTTCTTTGTACTTATTCCCAGATGTAAATTCTCACATCTGTGAAAAAAAAAACAGAAGCAACAAGAAAAAAAAACCTGTGATTTTGGATTAATAAGAACATTAGAAAAATAATTTGCTGTGAAGTTTATGGTTTTTGCCTATGGCATGAAAAAGAATTTTGACAGGGTATAAAAAGCAATTACATTTGGCAACAAAAATCATCCATAAGGTAGCTTTCTAAAGTTAGTACTTTAAAGAAAAACATTTGCATGGTGCTAAGGAATGGACTTGAAACCCTCTTTGCCTCAAACACAGGTATTTTGTGAGAAAGGTCGAATTATATTTGTTTCTCTGTTTGTTTAGGGCATTTTCCCCATATTCCCTTGTTTTAGCCAGAAGGAAAATGTGTTTTTTTTCTTAGGAGTGGTTAAACCTTAACAGACCTGAAGATCTGTCTTAAGACCTAAGCCTTCTAAAACAATGATGTTTTTCCTCATTTTTCCCCCTAATATCTAGCACTGTGAAAAAGCAGCAACATGATGCACTTCCATCATACCCAGAGCCTCAGATTTTAGTATATTTATGACGGTAGTTACTGCTTATAAGATTTGCAAGGAAGAAAGATGTAGACTTCAAAGTAAAACCACTTTGACCTATGTATCTCTCCTTCCCGATGACTCAGGAAGTCCCTAACCCATAAATGCTGACAGCAGTGCTGTACTGCACTTTTGGAAATCTTCAGAGGTCTACCTAAAGCAAGCTTAGTTTCATCCTTTGCAGAGTGATACAATCACAAAATGACTGAGATTGCCAGGCACCTCTGGACATATGTGCTCTAACACCTGCTCAGACCAGGGTCAGCTAGAACACGTTGACAAGTTCAGTGTTCAAATGTGTTTTGAATACCTTCAGGGCTGAAGGCTCCACAGCCTTTCTGGCAACCTGCTCCACTGCTTGACCACCCTCAGTAGAAAAAGGGATTTTGTGTTTAGGTGGAATTCCCTGTATTTCAGTTTGTGCCCATTGCCTCTCATCCTGTCACTGAATACCACTGAAAAGTTTTTGGCTCTGTCACATTTACTCCCCTGCAACAGATATTTATGGATAAGATTCCTCTGAGCCTTCTCCAGGTTAAAGAGTCTCACAACTCTTAGCCTTTCTTGATACAACTCATGCTCCGGTTCCTTCATCATCTTGATGTCCCTTCATTAGACTCTAGTAAATCCACATCTCTCTTGTACTGGGGAGCCCAGGGCTGGACTCAGCACTTCAGATGTGTCTCATCAAGGCTGAGAAGAGGGGAAGGATCACTTCAGTGGTATGCTGGTAACATTCCTCCTAATGCAACCCAGAAGGTTGTTGGACTTCTTTGCCTCAAAGAGAGCTCTCTTGGATGCCTCCTCTTTCCAAAACCATGTCTCATGAGGAGTGGTTAGGGCTCACCAGACCAAAATGTAATGCATACTACAAGTAACAATTAGTTCTTTGATTACCAAAAGTTTCCAGGGGTACCACTCTAATTAGACTTTCAAGACACACATTGTCACGAACTTCTTGATGCTGAGGCAGGAAAAAACAAGGGGAATCACTGAATTCAGACAATAATTTGTATTCATAGCATTGTAAAACTGTTCTAAGATACCTATTGCTGAGGTGGAAATGTTAAAAAATAATCCGTTTAGAGTCTTCTCACTGCTGTGCTCCAAATATAACACACATAAAAAGATCAAAATTGGGAGACTGTTTAACTGTTAGATGGATTACATTTGTTGAAGATGGAATTATACTCTGTAATTGCATACCCCTGATAAATATTCATGTGGGCTGCCTTGCAATTAAACTTTCCAAATTCAGTATTCAAATGGTAGTTTTGCTAAAATATATTTCTCTTTTTTTGGACTGCGCTTCTAAAATCTCATATATCCTCACTCATCAGGAAAGTTTCAGTTAATAAACAGACTCTGCAACCTACAATAACAGATCTTCTGTGCTGTAGAACATTCAGATGAAAAGTATTATCCTTACAGTCTTGAAAAGGTCACATCTGTCAGTATAAATTGTTACTTTGTGCCAGTCTCCAAATATTTCAATATACTTTCAGGTATAAAACAAGAATAGCCTGACAAGAACATACCATAAATATAATGCAAATCTAATAAATATAAATTGTCCTTTTACTATAAGGGATGATACCTAGTTTGAAGAAGAATTAATAAAAGATAAACTAAAACCCAATGTTTTTTCTTTTTAATTTTATCTGACAAGTAATGTTTGCCAGACTCAGGGGAAGATTTTTTTTCAGTGATGGGCTTTCAGAACTGATATTTAGAATAGACAATTTACTGAGAAGAACTTACAGAGAACTCTTTTTTATATTAGTCTCAAGGCATCGTGTCATTAATGACAATGGCAAATACAGACAGAATTTGTATTCTTGTTTTTTTGAGTATGTCAGTAACCAAAAAATATAGCAATGAAAATGTCTTTCTGAACTATAAATGTTATTCTGAAGACACTGTATTTTTAAATTTTCTCTTCAAGGACTTAAAGTTCTGTAAAAAGTGTTACCCTGAAGGAATAGTCTGTTGAGCAAAGGTGAGGGATTTAGATGTTCCCTTTTCAGTGACATTAATAAAAGTGAGATATGCAAATCCCTCCCCTGCCAACTGTAGTTTTCCAACTAAGGCTCTCATACAGCACTATTAGGTCAGACAATGCAGTAAGAGAAACAGGCAAAAGTACAAATTTCTGGACTTTAATAAATTGCATAGATCAGTAGGTAAACTGAATGCCACTGGGGTTACTTTATCTTCTACCCTAGAAACTACTGGATGTATTAATATCATTGGGTTTTTTGCACCATTCAACCAGCAGGGTAGCTGATGCTGAGATTACATAAATTTAGATAGGAGAACTTGTGGTTGTTTTTTTTTTTTTAAAAAAAAAAAAGTGACATTTAAAATCCAGACCAATAATCCTTTACTCTTTGTGCCATATCTTAAACAGATCTGATGAAATGAGTGTATTATTCCTGTTTTTCTGGGATGGCCTGAAAATTTAGTTGTAGTTTTACAATTCATACAAATTGCTGCAAATCATTTCGGTAAAATCATTAACCTCTCTGTTACACTGGGCTCTGTATTTTGCTTGTGTAATGTAGTAACAATGAGCCTGTCACCATCATTGGACATGTTACTTACTGTCAAGAGTGAAAATATATGATTTTACTAATTTTTCCATTGCTTTATCTGAGACTTTAAATAAGCATCCTAATGTGAGTAGCTGATATGAAATCCCGAGGAAAGACAAACTGAAAGTTGTGCTTTTTCAGCCAGGACACATTTCTGACAGCTGCACTCCACCTCCACCTCTCATGAGTGCTGGCTCTGGGAGCTCCCTGGCAGCATGAGTGTGAGCCCTGAGGAGGCACAAGACAAGGGAATATTTTTCAACATAGACACAGTCCTCTCCTGGCCATGTCTAAGCCTCCTGTTAGTTGCATCCTCTCTCAAAATTGTCTCCCCATGTGTGTATCTGAGTAAGTACAGTAGATTAAAAGAAACACAGTTAATACACATGTATGTTCTATACCTTTCCCTTTAAAGCAGAAAACTGACAAATCCAAGTCTAGTCCCAATGGATCTCTGTTTGCCTCATTTACCTGCTTGCTTATGAAGACAAGCAGACATCCCTGCATTTCTGTGGTCAAGCATGTTCTGTCCCCCATTTTGCTCTACATCCCCATATGCCAGTTCTATGTCGTTCTTTCTACCACCCTAAACTTTTTTCCAGCTATAGAAAAGGTGTTTCTTTATCAAAGAGTGTTATTTCCTGGGCTGGCAAAAGCAGCCAAGCACCACTACATGCGTAACTGCACACTGCTTCTGTGTTTGTATTGCATGCACATGTGGCAATATTTGTGTTTGCAAATCCAGAATATTAAAGAGTTGTATTTCTAGCGTTTTCAGATCAGTTCAGTATCTTTTGGTACCCTGGGGATGGTTTCCATCTAGCATGTTAGAGAAAGCACAGCTACATCTGACATGGAAGCTTCAGCTCTGAAGCAGTTGCTAACATCTCCTTCTTTTCCTTAGAAAGTCCCAGTGGGGTGTTCATTGTTCATGCTTGGGGTCACAACAGCATGTGAGCTTGGTTTTCTTTACTTTGTTTCTTTTTGTTCCCACTGCAGTTCTTGTTGGGACTAGTAGGGATTAAATTGAGACCTGAGAGCTACCTTTTCTCTGTGGCAAAAGGCTGTAAGGTAAGACTGACATGAGTTGGAAGGGTAGATAAATTTCCTTCCCTATTCCATATCTAACAGAAGAAGAAAAAGGGGCTTCATTCTCAGAGGTGGGGCCAGATGTTGGGATGGGGAGTTGGCAAATCCAGAGCAGCTGGGAAGAACCTTGAGCTTGAGCACTGGGAGAACAGAGCCTTGCTCTCAGGTGGGACTCTCTCCTCAGCAAGGGTGGGAGTCTCTTGTGCATTCCAAAGGTGGACACAAATTATAAGATGGCTTCCCAAGGAGATTTTGAGGTCTTTCGAGTCCTGCCACTTGCACCTGCAAGCCTTAATGGAAAAGGGTAGACAGTCAAAAGCCATTCTTCTGACAGTCCTGTGACTCTTCTAGTTCCGTTTTGTTTCCTCAGTTCTCATCATTGGGCCTGGCCGTATCTGCAGCATCTGCACTTGGTGGTGGTACCCACAGTTTCCTTGTCTCCTTTCCCCATTGCTCCCTCCTGGGCAGAATAGGCTTCCTCCTCACTGGCCTGGCCTTTCCATGACTAAGAAAGGCACATTGCCTCCATCCTCAAATTTTTTGTTTGTTTGTTTGTTTTCCATCAAGAAATCTACTTGCAACCCTCTTCACAGTCCTGGTGACCCTGGGAGTGTCAGGTGTTCTGGACTTCCAGGGTCTGGCTGGCAGCTGAGGGTCCTGAGTCCCTCCCTTGAGGACATCATGCAGCCCACAAGGGGTTGGAGGATGTGGGGAGGTACGTTCAGGACTCACACGACAAGCTCAAAGTGTTCACCACAGCAATGGATTGATGGTGCAGGCACTGCTTGTGATCCTTGTCTGAGACTGCTCATTTCTCTGTGCTTCCCTTCCCACCTGGCCACCTTCCTCACACAGATTCAATTTGCTTTTAATGTGACAGCTTGTAGCTATGGCTGTGTTATTTAAGCTCTCCACTTTGCAAGAGGGCCCGCATGCTGGTCTCGAGCTGTGTGCTGCAGGAGGTCAGCACCAGGAAGAAAAATGGGAGTACAAATAAGTAAGACAAATGCTGTTATAGTAGTTGCTGAATTTCAACCTGTCTGGAGTGGCAGTGTCTTTGCCCCTGCTATTGCTGGGTCTGGTTTTCCCACACCCATGAGCTGTGGTCACAGTTATGTGCAGTACCATTTCAGCCTTCACACATTTATCTAATATGTTCAAAAGCCAGGTTTGGCTGGTGAGAAGGAAGATAGAGAGTTCCTTTTTATGAGATATTTCTACTCATTTCTGTGACAGCATCATTAAAAGAAAGGACAGCAATGAAAGAGGGAAGAAAACAAGTCTGAAGATGTCAGGCAGGCAACCCCTCTCCCACCTGCCTGATACCTTATTAATAAAGACTCTTTGACCACAAGTTAAATTGATTGTCTAAACTAGCAGGTGTTAATAGCTGTGTCTACGCCAGATTGCCTGTTGAAGAGATTGGCAGTGTTCCTGGAGTGGAGGGGATCTTTGATAGTATAAATTCACTTTTGAAGCAGCTACAAGACGAACAATTCATGTGAACAGAAAGCCGGGAGGGCACGAAGCTTGGACAGACGTGATGCTAACGCCTTACAGAAGGTAAGAAATTCCCATCAGAGAAAGATAATGATTTTGCAGGAAGGGGATGCTCAATGACAGAACATTTTTGTGGATATACTTTTCCAAACAAAATGATGGCAGTAAAAACATCTTCACAGAAATAAATGTATTATCCAAACATGTCTGGGTGGTGTGTCTCATAGGCAGAATGAGTTCCACAATACTTGTGGCCATTAGAAGCAGTTTTAGCAAGAGTGTACAGACCACAGAAACTACAGGCAGACAGGGGCTAAAAGGTTTTCTGAAATAGCCTTCACACATGCAGTTAAAGCAGGATAATGTTCACCACTTTGCTCCTTATAATGAAAAAAGGTTTCCATTATAGAGTGTTTTATCATACACTACAATCAGCGATATGGAGGTGTTTTAATGTACACAACACCTCTTCGTATGCATTATTGGAGTTTGTGTAAAAGCTATAACCACAGTTTCCTTTGAACTGCCAGAGGCAGACCTGCTGATGTGAACCCCCTTGACACTGTGAGGCTTTGGAAAACTGTGTATAAAGGTTGGCTTAAAAGTAAAGAAACTAGGTCTCTGCTGAGAAAAGGAGGGTACACCTTGATATCTAAAAGAGATGTCTGAAAAGGTTAGGAGCAGGCTTTCATGGCAAAATTTTCACAGCTGATGAAACTGCAGAACAGATCATAAGCTTGCAAATAGCTTAAAAGTCTACAGTCTTGATTACTTGGTGTTGTGATCAAAGAAAAAGGGAGGGAGGGAGGGAGGGAGGGAAGACAGTCTCAGGGTTTCTTTTCTAGAAAAATGCTGAACAGATCCTAGCATGTGTGGGGTGGGAATGGGCTGAAGAAGGTGGAAGCAAACTGATGTCCGCTATTAAAAGCTGGGACAATGAGGAGAATTGTGTCAGTGAGAAGAAGAGAGACAAGAACAACATCTAGAGTCAAGTCAAAACCAAAACCAAGCTAAAGTCCTTACAGAAATAGTAAGCTAAAGCAGAAAGTCAAATTCACAGTAACGTGTACATGGTGGCCCTGAGGAGAAGCCTCAGGAAAATGTCTGAAAAGGACAGTGGGCAGCAGAAGAAATTAAGTTTGGTCTGGCAAATAAGAAACAGACAGGGCACCAATGGTGCCATCAAAGCAATGATGGTTTGTTAGACCATATATATTGTGGAAGTTACAAGACAGTGTCTTTGGGATGCACCCTCATTGTGCATTCTCTCTGCCACCACAGATAGTTCAAAACCAGCACAGGCAAGGTCTCAGTGCTCAAAGATCATAATTATTATCTGATATGGAGGAGTGGCAGTCAGGGTGGAGTTCATAAAAGCGATGAATATGTTGGCAAGTTTTGAGTTGGTTCAGTTCTTGAGTTGCAGGGCTGTGCAGTTAGCATATGTGTGAGTTTAAGATGCCCTAAATGCATTGTAGGCCTGAGAAACATTTAGATGAATAAAAAAGCCCTTGCTATTAAAAGTAAATGGATTGTCCACTTGTAGTTTTGTGTGAGAGGTGTAAAGCCTATGTGGAAAAGCCTCACAAATGTAAAGGCTGGAAATGCAGTTAATGTCATGGAGATATCTTGAACATAAAACTAAATTAGTGTCTCATGCCCAAGATAAAAAGGCACAAAACAGGGCAAGGATATATTTTTAAAATGGGGAATGCATGCCGAAAACTGGGACACCTTTTATCTCAGCACTTAGCACCAGGAGCTAGCTGAGAGTCTAGAAAAAGTCAAAGACGACAGAATTTAGAGAAAACTCTTGTCTCACGGACTGTATTCATCTCTTTATGGATGCAAAGTTTCTGGGCTATTTACAGAGCATAATGTGAGACACTGTGAGGGCCACTGTTTTGTTAGTAAGCTTCTGAGAAAAAAAACAGACATGCAATTACTCACCCAAGGTGGCAGAGTTACGGGCATAGAAGTCCTCAGTCAGAGTATATATTTCATAGACTATTTTTTTTAACCTATGAAACTAAGCAGCCTTCTCCAAGCACAGGGATCTAAGGCTTGCAAGGATTATTTCCCCATTTTCTTCACACTACTGAAAATCAAAATTCTGTAGGTCATCTTCCATTATGAGGCAGACATCCTGCTAGAGGAGAAAAAGCAGATATTGGCATGGCACAGAGTAAACCAAAGGAAGATCTTTGCAGTGTAAAAGTAAATATTATTCCTGACAAGATGTGAAAATGTTAAGGGAGGGTTCTTGATTACACTGGACTGAGCTTGTGATGATTTGTTGTGTATTCCATGAGGAGGATGGTGATGAAAATAGGAACATGGATCGGTGCATAGTTCCCTTTCAGGCTACTACACTGGCCAGTACTTTCATGGCTGTGCACTTATGTTCCTCGGGCCTAACACTTCTGGTCTCCTACCAGTGAAGGACTACTACCAGAAGAAAAGGATTTAGAAAACCTTTATTCAGTGGAATATTCATTGTATGTGTTGTGGAAAACAAAAATATGCAAATCCATCAAGCATTACAAGGTGCTAGATCTCAGATACTTAGGTGATTGATGATCAAATACTTCTCAGATGAGAATCAACTAGGTTGGAAAGGACCTTGAAGATCATCTAGTCCAACTGTTAACCTAGCACTGACAGTTCCCAACTACACCAGATCCCTCAGCGCTATGTCAACCCAACTGTTAAACACCTCCAGGGATGGGGACTCCACCACCTCATCTAACGACCCATTCTGTAAAGAAATACTTCTTGACATCTAGTCTAAAGCTTCCCTGGCACAACTTGAGGCCATTCCCTCTTGTCCAATCTCTTGTTACTTGGTTAAAGAGACTCATCCCCAGCTCTCTGCACCCTCCTTTCAGGGAGCTGTCTCCTCTCAGCCTCCTCTTCTCCAGACTAAACACCCCCAGTTCCCTCAGCCGCTCCCCATCAGACCTGTGCTCCAGACCCTGCACCAGCTCCGTTGCCCTTCTCTGGACACGCTCGAGTCCTTTTTGGAGTTTTTGGAGTGAGGGGCCCAAAACTGAACCCAGTCATCGAGGTGCAGCCTCACCAGTGCCAAGTACAGGGGTCAGTTCCCTTCCCTGTCCTTGCTGGCCACGCTAGTGCTGACACAAGCCAGGATGCCATTGGCCTTCTTGGCCCCCTGGGCACACTGCTGGCTCCTGTTCAGCCGGCTGTCAATCAACCCCCCCAGGCACCTCTCTGACTGGCAGCTCTCCAGCCACTCCTCCCCAAGCCTGTAGCGCTGCTGGGGGTTGTTGTGGCCCAAGTACAGCAGTGTGGTGATTGGTAATATAACCATCGTGGCCTTTGAGAGGGTTTTCAAATCCTCAAAAAGCCTAAAGGGCTATTTGTTTAGGACAGCTCAAGAACAGTTCTGGATCTAGCCTTTTTTAAACTCCAGTGACACATCAACATAGCAGTTGCTCCCAGTCATCCATTCCCCATTCTCAGATCCAGCCAGTGGTAGAAGTTGATGCAAATTCCTGGTAGATGTGCACTGTAGATAAGCCACAGATACCACAGATGGGTGAACAGTGCCTTTGCAGGCACCCACATAAACACAAACAGCAGTCATATAAACATGAGCAACACAAATGACCTTGCTTTTATTCACTAGCTAATAAGGCCTGAAATTCATCTCATGGGTCTCATGGATATGCATGCACCCATGTGCATACACACAAGCTCACATGGGTGTCTCCAGTAGCTGCCTCTCCACTGCCTGGGTCCTGGGTTCCTGGTCTCTCTAGTAGCTTGCCCCTAAACCCACATTCTACCCCACAACATCTCCCAGACTTACTAGCCAACTAGTCCAGCTCCAAGCTCACTAGTAAATCATACCTGCACATGTTCACACACTTACAGAGTATAGGGAATACACACACAGAAAAGTTAATAAGATAGTAAGATCTGTGGTGACCAAGTGAAGGGCTTGTCTGATTGACCTTTTATCTCTGTTTTCTGTTTTCCCACTGTTGCTCCTCCTTGTTCCACCCTGATCATTTACTTCCTTTAATTTTTCCTCCAAAAGTTCCATAATGCTTTGTACATTCTCACACTTCTTAAGACATAGAACAGTAAGATTTAAACAGTCCCAGAATCTCACAAAATATCCCATGTTTGTTCTGTCTTATGAGAGCCATACGAATAGCTTATAATAATCTTGTTTCCTTCTTCCTACCAATTAACAAGTGTTGGTTGAAACCCTTCAAAGTCGCACATGAATGATTCCTGCAACAGAGGATAGGTCCGTGACTTCTGGTCTTCTTACAGTCTTCCCAACCCACTGTCAGTTAAGGTCTGTCTATCTGAGCATTTAAATTAGCAATTTTCCTGCACAGCCTTTAGTCAGACACACTCACCATGACCACATCTCAGAGTTTGGCCCCCCTTTCAGAACACGCAGCTTTCAAAACTGCAGGCAATACCACAGACTGCCTCAAGGGAAACATAAACCAGAACTGGGAGTCTGTGGGGACCAAGCAAGAGTGGAAACATGGGAAAATGAAGAAATTAAAAGTTTCTAACAAGTTGGAGTAGGAAAAGGGCAAACCAGGCTTGCACTGTCTGCTAGAAAGTTACTTGCAGCAGTAGTGGAGAAGCTAGAATAGTAAGATTATGTAAGCTTAATATTCTAGAACCACAGAAGACAAGTAAGAAATTATAATATAATATATAAAATGTGACGTACACAGCTAGAAAATCGGAACAGGTTGTTAGAATAACTGCAGCACTAGATCACAGGTGGTGCCCACATAAGCAGGGATCAGCTGTGATGGTCTAGTCAAATATAGCCTATTAGAGAGATGGCTGCTACATATACTGAGAACAATGAATGGTAAGGAGGTATCTGGTTTGACCCCAGTTCTCCTAGTCATCCTCACATGACTAGTGAGAAGAAAATAAGGTGAAATTTATTGCTTCCATGACAAAAATAAAAAAAAATACTGGATGCCCACCCTCACACAACTGCAAAAGCTTTTACTGCCTTGGACATAATTGACCTCCAAATAAAGTTTTCAGCTAAGCCAAGGGAATAGACCCCTACAATATATGGCAGTTTATGGGGAGAAGGAGCAAATCACTGTGAGTGAGGCTCAAAAGTTAGTATTAGGACCACAGGCACTCCTAGAACCCTACCCACAGCAGGCTGCCTCCCTGTGGGGGGTCTGCTGTCAGCCAAGCCAGGCATCTACTCCCAAAAGGGGATGGGGCAGAATTGTTACCCTCAAAATCTTTCTTATGGACAAAATTTGAACAGTTGTATCATATAACTTCCTTCTTTTTCACTAATTTCTTAGCAAGCTCTACCATGTAGTATGAATATATTTTTATTATGTTCACCTTAATTTACATCCCCAGGTGCCTGTGATTTTTAGACATTTGTGGAAAGGGCTGATTGGACCTTTTTTGGTGTGTGTGGGGAGTTGAGGCCAATGTGATCGTGCTGTCTGTGTGTGCATACAAGTCTGTTTGTCCCCAGTGGATGATTTTAACAGAAAGGTTATCGAAGACACGAGTTTCAGGCATGTTTCTTGGAAGCAGATTAGTAGACAGAAAAGAAAGAGCACTCCTTCAGAGTGAAAGGTTAGGACATTTTTCTTTATTAAAGTAAGAGAGGCCACATAGGCAACTGTCATCAGAAATCAAGTTTCAAGAAAACTTCTGCTTAAACAACTCCATTTTGATTATTTTTTTTTAAACATAATATTGAATTATTTTAAATTTACCTGTTATTTTTTCCTCCATACTAGCCAGTGTAAACTTACTTCTGCAGAACCAATAATGTCTTCTTATTTTTATTGCTCTGTCCTGTTCCCTAATGCTTGTTAAAGGGTTATCAAGTAGTGACAGACAGAGGTATTTGGATTTGCTTCCTCAGGGACAAAGACTAGATATTTTGTCTTTAATAGTCCCTCATACTCCTGTTTTCACAGAAGTCCAGCCACACACATGACAGTGTTGTGCTGGTTGAGTCCTTCTTCCTCTTCACTGCCTCAGGTATTTGTTTCTGATAGCAGTAAAAGGCATAGCAAGTCCTGTTGAGGATTTATTCCTCACAGCCCTAGTAAATGGACAGCATATTCAGAAATTTTTACTGAATCCCTCTGTTTCATTTTCAGGACAAATTTCTGGGCCAGTACTCTTCATTCTCAGCACACTCATGTTGGAGTCCAGCTGGGGAAAAGAGGAACAGATTTTATTTGTACTTCCCCACTGATTGCTTTTTTCTTGGTCTGTGCTGAACTTTCTGGAAATCTAATTTGGTTTAAAATGTACTTAATCCCAGAGAGTTTGTCTTCAGAGTCCTTAGCTCTTTGTTTTACTTAATTCATTAGACTTTAATTTCATTTGAGTCAGTTTAAGAACTGAACTTTCAACCTATTAGCTATTGAGGAAGCACCATAGACTTTATTTACTCTCTTCTTTATCTGAGGATGCTACACCATTAAACCTTTTGAAAAAGACTATGGCTATTTTGGAATCTAGTTCTCTGATTCAGGAGAACAGAGATTTTTCATAGACTTTTATTTGACTAGTTTAAATTTAAAGAGCTTTCTTGTAAATTGATCTCATTCTTTTCCATTTTAACTTCAATCTGATACCTGAGGTACCTTATTTGATACCAAAGTTACCTCACTCTTTTTGCAGTGTACCTTGCTGGCTGGTATAGGAGACATGAATAAACTAGCATTTCACAAGTTTTTATGCCTTGCTGCCAAATGACAAATAGCTTTACACGAAATATTAGTCCTCTTTTGATTGTAAAAGACATTAAAACTAATGTCTTATTGGTAATGAATTAAAGCAGTTTCCCTTCCTCTTCTTAAGTGTCAGTGTTCCAGTACCACTGGAACTGGAAGGAATTTGTGAATGTTGAAGAATTAGTTTAAGTAAGGTAAATGGTCTAATTGCTGTTATGCATGTGTGCAACCACAGCCACAAAACAATTGTATTGCACTGACTTGTCCAGGGGCTTAACTTCTTTCAGTGGGAAAATTACATACAAAAAGTGATGTCACCACATACTAATCCTAGCTGTAGGCATGCCCAGAAATACAAACATAAGTTGAAGGGCAAAAAAGAAAACCTTTTCTAGAGGTACTGACTGCTTCTATCATTCAAGTGCACAGGTCCAGAACTGGAGTCACTAATACTGGGTTTTGCTGCACACTTGCATCATGGATAATGCATATTTACAGCTATCACTTTGCAAAGTAATTTGTGCAGAGTAATTTTCAAGCTATCAAGTGTATTTTTGCAGGGATCAGAAAACTTGGGCACATCCTTGACAGCTCCTTCAGGATATCCTCCAGTTACTTGGGAAACTGCACCTGGTGATGTACAGCAGGTTCCGTGTATTAGGCTTTCAGTGTTGATTTCAAACATTTATTAGAGAGAAGGCTTGACAGTAGATGGATAAGAGAGAAAATCTGCCACCCAGTACTCCTGCCACACAGTACTCCTCTGGCAGGTACTGTGTCAAAGTTGTTTCCCTCTTGTCTGTGTATGATTTTGCTCAGGGACCAACCTGTGAGGCTGGGTACTGATCTTTAAACTTGGCCATGCAGAAAACAGCTGGAAGACTGCCATCACTTTCAGTGGAGTCAGACGTTTACTCCCGCTGTTTTATTGCAGAAACCAACATATGCATAAAAAAAAGATCTCACTAGTCTCTTGGCCCCTTGGGAAGAAATGTAATAATAAAAACTGAGACAAGCCAAGATATGCATCACTGAAGCACCCAAGTGCAAAGTACAATATAACACTAGTCAAGGAAGTCTTTTTAGGCTTGTTTTCTGATCTGAAAGGAGAACAGTTTAGCTGCAGTCATTTAATTTCTTTGAAATATGCATCTGGCTTTATGCCTATGCTTGCCCATTTGCAGCAAATACAACCTTTACTGTCTCTGTTTTTGAGATTTGCTTTAGTGTCCTTCCAAATGTGAGAGAGGTAGAAATTCTAGGTTGTGGTCTCAGTTCTGAATGTGAGCACATCACACTGTAACATGGGTGGCCCTGACCCAGGCATGGCTAACACTGCAGCATTTCACTGCTGGTTGCATCCATCAGAAGCTCTACACTAAAATGACACTGTATGGAGAGTGCTGCTTTTTATCCATCCTGTTGTGGGAAGAGAGAATAAAAGGGCATTATCTGTGTGGCAAGAGCATGCACTTTACCCAGCAGCAGTCAGTGTAAATGACAGAAGCTATGGACGGCATTGGTGGAATATTAAGTCCTATGCATACATCAGAGATTGAAAGAAAATAAAAAACGGAAAGAGGCAACCATTTGAAAAAAAAAAAAAAAAGAAATAAATAGATGATATGTAGGAGATCAGTTCTGATGACAGGGCAGCTGCCTTATTCAACACCAAAAACATTAGAATTTTGCAGCCAATCTCAGATCTTGGAGGTCAAATAAAGCTCTAGGGGAAGCCAGTTACCCGCAGTCCAGTAATTGCCTTGATTATCTTCATCTGAGCTTTCTCAGTGTTATGTGAAATTACTAATTTTCAGGTCTGCCCCTGTTTTTATTTTCTAGTAACCCCCACCCAGCCTGTAGATTGTCTATTTGCCAAATAAAATGGAGGAGATAATTACAAGGTTGCTCAACAAGGTCAAGCAAGACTGACAAAATCTGTTGCCTGTTAGAAGTGGCAGTAATCCCATGATAAGGTGTGATTGATAGACTATGTGATTATCATTTCCAGCTACTTGTGGCCAAGTCAGGAAAAACAAAACAATTAGATATATATCTAAGGACCTGAGAAAAGAAGGGTTCTCCCTAGGAAACATGCTGACATGTTGCATATGATATCCTGTGGAAAACTCAGTGACAACCAGATTCTTACATTATTTAAGCATATTATGAATAGAATAGAATAGAATAGAATAGAATAGAATAGAAATTTTCAGTTGGAAAGCACCTACAATGATCATCTAATCAAACAATTTGTTGCAAAACTCTGCCTGTTTTGATGGATACTGTAGATGAATCATTCCTCTTACAAAGGACTTTGGTGGTAAATGGAAAGAGGCACATGTTAGTATATTATAACATAACTGAAACTTAATTTGGTTAAGAACTAAGGTGTAAGGAGTTTTAAGTGCCTTCAACACTTGCATGTCTATATAGCCTATACAAAGATTTTGGAAATTATTTTTTTGTTTCCTCTCAGTATTATTCATCTATGCAATTAATTATTCATTCATTTCCCAGTGTCAATGTCTGCTAACATTTAAAAAATAAAGAGCATTGACTGTAGCTGTTTTCTATGAAGGCAAGTAAAATTTATTACAGTAGAAAGTTTTGTGTCTTTTTAACACTTGACTGATAAAAGGTGCAGAAAACTCATTATTTTCAGAGCTGTCAACATTTACTCCACTGGTTTATTTTTCTCTGCCTTTCAAGTCTGCCATACCTTTCTGTGGAGTCACCTGGCGCTACCGTGGCAATGAGCTGAACATGAGCTCATATCAACTGGTGATGGTTGATGGCACAACTGTACATGATAGTCTCAGGTAGTGTCAGGTATCTACAAAATGTTTCCTAACTCTGGTGTGTCTCATCTCTGAAATGAATCATATCAAATCTTTTTTGCAAAACTACTGTTTGGGAGTTTAACTGATATGTAACATAGTGTGTATCTGTTATCATATCATATGTGTATATGTATCATATAACTTTCTATGTTTTTTTTTTTTTTTTTTATGAATTAATATACTGTATTTCCACTCAGGTATCCAACATCAGGCTGAAGTATTTTAAATACTTTCCGTTTGCTGCTAAAATCAAACAGACAGGGGTGCTCTGATTATTACCCCTTGTTGGTTTTCCAGGCAGGTAATGATGATGTGGTAGAGAGAAATCTTAGGTCACTCATAAAGGACTTCAAGTCACTGGGGTGGCTAATTGAAGGCTCGGGAGATCAGGTCATGTTTGCATCAGTCGTCAGTGGAAGGGAACACCACCGATACAGGGTGAAAAACGTATCTGATTAACACGGGACTCAGAGACTGGTGCCACCGTCAGAATTTTGGGTTCTTTGACCATGGTGAGGTTTATAAGGCACCTGGTCTGCTGGTGACAAATGAGACAGGTGGGATGAAGCTGTCCCAGAGGGGGAAAAGGATTCTGGGGCAGGAGTTAGCAGGGCTTATTGACAGGGCTTTAAACTAGATATGAGGGGGGGCAGGGAGATAACTGGGCCTGTTAGGAACAAGCTCAAGGGAAGCATGCAAAGCTGGTGAGGGCTCTCCCTCTGCCACTTCATTTGAGAGAAGGAAAAGATGTTCAGGAACTATGGAAGCACCTGAGAAGGGCCTGGTAGGGAATGGGGCGCACGCTCACAAAGAGGTGCTGGATTCACTAGCTCATCTCAAGTGCATCTATACCAATGCATGCAGTATGAGCAACAAAGAGGGGGAGCTTGAAGCCATGATGCAGCACGAGAACTATGACATAGTAGCTATCACAGAAATGTGGTGGGATGCCTCACTTGACTGGAGTGCTGCAGTGGATGTCTACAAGCTCTTCAGGAGGTATAGACCGGGAAGGAGAGGTGGTGGAGTGTGTAAGAGAATGCTATGACAGCTCAGAATTGAAGTACAGTGATGATGGGGTTGAGAGTGTTTGGATTAGGTTAAGGGCCAATCAAGCAGATCTTGCTGTGGGAGTCTGCTACAGACCCCCCAGCCAGAGCAGTGAGGTGGATGAAGCTTTCTATAAACCGCTGGGAGAAACCTCACAGTCACTTGCCATTGTTCTTGTGGGGGACTTTAACCTCCCGGGTATCTGCTGGGATCACAACACAGCAGAGAGGGAACAATCCAGGAGGCTCCTGGAATGCGTGGAGGATAACTTCCTCACCCAGCTGGTGAGTGAGCCGACCAGGGACGGTGCCTCCTGGACCTGCTGCTTGTGAACAGGGAGAGCTTGTGGGGGAAGTAAAGGTTGGAGGCCGTCTAGGGTGCAGTGATCATGAGATGATGGAGTTTTCAATCCTTGGAGAAACAAAGAGAGGGGTTAGTGAAACTGCCACCTTAGACTTCTGCAGGGCAAACTTTGACCTGTTCAAAAGACTGATTAACGAAATCCCTTGGGAGGCTGCCCTGAAGGCTATGGGAGTCCAGGAAGGCTGGACATACTTCAAGAGAGAAGTCTGAAAGGCACAGGAGCAGGCTCTTCCCGTGTGCTGAAAAACAAGCAGGGGGCGAAGGAGACCGGCCTGGCTAAACAGGGACCTTTGGCTGGATCTCAAGAGCAAAAGGAGAATCTATTGCCTTTGGAAGAGGGGCCAGGTCTCTCATGAAGACTATAAAGATGTAGTGAAGTTATGCAGGGAGAACATTAGGAGAGCCAAAGCACAGCTAGAGCTCAATCAGGCTACAGCTGTCAAGGATAATAAAAAATGTTTCTGTAAATTCATTAACAGCAAAAGGAGGATTAGGGAAAATCTCCCTCCTTTACTAGATGCAGAGGGAAACATGGTAGCTAAGAATGAGGAAAAGGCTGAGGTGCTCAATGCCGACAGTCTTTAGCAGTGGAAGTGGCTGTTCCCTGGACACCCAGCCTCATGAGCTGGGAGATGGGGAGGGGAAGCAGATTGAGGTCAGCACAGTTGAAGAGGAGCTGGTCAGAGAACTGCTGCACCCCTTGGATGCACACAAGTCTGTGGGACCGGATGGGTTACACCCAAGGGTGCTGAAGGAGTTGGCAGATGTGCTTGCCAAGCTGCTGCCCATGATTTACCTGGAATCATGGCTCATTGGGGAGGTCCCACTGGACTGGAGGGTGGCAAATGTGACACCCATCTGCAAGAGAGGCAGAAAGGAGGATCCAGGAAACTATAGACCTGTCAGTCTGACCTCGGTGCCAGGGAAGGTCATGGAGCAGGTCATCTTGGGTGCCATTAAAAGTCATATAATAGACAACCAGGTGATCAGGCCCAGTCAGCATGGGTTTATGAAAGGCAGGTCCTGCTTGACAAACCTGATCTCCTTCTACGACAGGGTGACCTGCTGATTGGATGAGGGAAAGGCTGTGGATGTTGTTTACATTGACTTCAGTAAGGCCTTTGACACCAATTCCCACAGCATTCTCCTGGTGAAACTGGCTGCTCGTGTCTTGGATGAGCACAGGCTTTGCCGAGTAAAACACTGTCTGGACGACCAGGCCCAGAGAGTTGTGGTGAACGGAGTTAAATCCAGTTAGCAGCCGGTCACAAGTGGTGTCCCCCAGGGCTGGGTTTTGGGGCCACTCCTGTTTAACATCTTTATTGATGATCTGGACGAGGGGATCGAGTGCACCCTCAGTCAGTTTGCAGGTGACACCCAGTTGGGTGGGAGTGTTGATCTGCTCGAGGGTAGGGAGGCTCTGCAGAGAGACCTGGACAGGCTGGAGCCATGGGCTGAGCCCAACTGGGGGAGTTTCACTAAGGGCAAATGCCGGGGGCTGCCCTTGGGCCACAACAACCCCCAGCAGTGCTACAGGCTTGGGGAGGAGTGGCTGGAGAGCTGCCAGTCAGAGAGGGACCTGGGGGTGCTGATTGACAGCCGGCTGAACAGGAGCCAGCAGTGTGCCCAGGGGGCCAAGAGGGCCAATGGCATCCTGGCTTGTGTCAGCACTAGCGTGGCCAGCAAGGACAGGGAAGGGATCTGACCCCTGTACTCAGCACTGGTGAGGCCGCACCTCGATGAATGGGTTCAGTTTTGGGCCCCTCACTCCAAAAAGGACATTGAATGACTCGAGCGTGTCCAGAGAAGGGCAACGGAGCTGGTGCAGGGTCTGGAGCACAGGTCGTACGGGGAGCGGCTGAGGGAACTGGGGGTGTTTAGTCTGGAGAAGAGGAGGCTGAGGGGAGACCTCATCACCCTCTACAGCTCCCTGAAAGGAGGGTGCAGAGAGCTGGGGATGAGTCTCCTTAAGGAAGTTATAAGTGATAGGACAAGAGGGAATGGCCTCAAGTTGCTCCAGGGAAGGTTTAGACTGGATATTAGGAAGCATTTATTTACAGAACCAGCTGTTGGGCTTTGGAATGGGCTGCCCAGGGAGGTGGTGGAGTCCCCATCCCTGGAGGTGTTTAACAGTCGGGTTGACATAGTGCTGAGGGATCTGGTTTAGTTGGGAGCTGTCAGTGTTAGATTAATGGTTGGATTGGATGATCTTCAAGGTCTTTTCCAACCTAGATTATTCTGTGACACATCTGTGAGTTTATTTGGTGTTTGAGTGAAAAGACCAGAAAAGCAACCAGAATATGAGTGTAGGGAATTAAATAAAATATCTTTAACCTAATGATTTTGGACTGCTGTTTAAAATATTCAGCTAATAAATCCTTCCCAATCCTTCCTAATAAATTCTTCCCAATGTACTTACATGGTCCCCGGAAAAGAAATGCTGACTTCTGTTGTAAAAGAATGAAAGAGGAAAAATTTAGCAAAAGACAAAAAAGCAATGTTTCTCATATGATCTGCATCTCAGAATCTAAGGTTGGGTTCTTTTGTAACCAGGGTCACTATTGTTATAAACAAATTTACGGTTACTTTGTTCTAGGGTATAACTATTGTATTGTCAAGATTTATAACCAACAGAATTCCAATTTAAAACCATGATGTGCAAAGTACTCATTTTTGTGTCCTTTAGGTGAACTTAGCTCATTATAATATGAAAACTGCACCTATATAGCTTAAGGTACCCACATCTTGATGAAGCCACTCACCCTCTGAGTATGTGTACATTAATAGGTAGATAGTGTTGTGGCTTTAAATGAAAACGAGGAATAAAACTAGCCAATAGATGTGTTTTCTTGTGACAAAATACTAATCAATAGTTATGTATAGACGCAAGTGTTTGTTTAGAATCAAATAAATATGGCATGTGTCTCTAACTCAGTGTGCTGACCACTTTGGATACCTAACATTCTTTTCTGAGCAGAACTGTAAGAAATACCAATATCTCAACTCTATGTGTTAATTGGCTCTTTGCACACTGGGTAAAGAACCATGGTTTGGGGACAACAAGATATCAAAAAAGTATTTACTACACATAAGTATAAAAAAATAAAATGAGTCTATTAAACCTACTTTTTAGTACATATCAACTAAAGAGAGGCAATGGACTCTTGACAATGCCAGTTAAATAATGAAAGTCAGGTAGAATCATATTTAGCATTTGATCTCTGGCTGCGTCTGGCTAAAGGATAAGATGTAGAGTCTGATGCATGATCCAGATGCATTAAATTTTTTCCCTCATTTTTCTCAAGTAAAGACAGGCTTATTCCAGAAGGAATTATCACTCCCCAAAGTTAAAGAATTATCTCTGACTGTTGCAGGCCTTGAAGTAATAAAATAGTTATTGGGCAAAATTGATAACTGTGGTCCAAATGGTGTTACCCTGGAAAGGACCTGCCTTTATTTGTTATTAGATTCAGTGGCATCTTTATAAAGGTAGGTGATACCCTTGTCACTGCTTTCTGGAGGACTTCAATAGCACCAGAGCTACACATTACTTCTGCTTTTTTATTGCAGAACAAGGGGTCATTTTATAGCACTGTCCAGTTTTATCCAGGTAGTTTTGGTGTGGTTTTATAAACAGTAACCACTGCTGCTTGCACTGACATCCTCACTGGTACAGCTCAGGAAAACAGGAGGATGACACTTCCTTAAGTGGCTTCCAGTATTACTGTTGGTTTTGACTGTCCTTTTCCATTTTGTATTTCTAGTACACAGGTGGGATGTTTTGCACTCTGTGTATCTGCAAGATAGAATTAACCTTCCAGAAATTAACAAAATAAATCTGTACTCTTTTTTTGTTTTGGTTTGGTTTTTTTAATGGACTTTATGAAAGTGAATATGTCAGTGACTTGCAATGGTGATTAGAAATCAGCAAGCATTATGCAGTCATGTCTATTTCCTTAAGACATTAAGCTTATTTCAGCATGCAGTTAACTCCCAACATCTACTATGACTGTGAAGGTTAGGAAATGACTGACCAAAGTATATTTCTTTTTGATGTTCTGGTGATGTTTCAGAATTACTTTAGAGAACAAGGAGAAAACACTGGGTTTTGTGTGGGATGAAATATCCTTGTCATTTGTAAGAGAACAGACTTTCCAGTACTAATCAAGCACTTGGATCTACACAAGTACACTTCTGTCACCAAAACCAAAAATAATATTGAGCAAAGTTTTTACAGAGCAAATGTAGTATTTTTTAAATTTCACTGAATTTTCCCAAGGATGAGTTTGTTTTAATGTAACCTGAGTCAAGAACTCTCCATGCAGCAGCATCTGTGGTTTTCCTTTCCCTGAGGGGTAGCTAGAATAGGCCAAGAGAGGCAGCCCAAGATCATTAGTTCTTCCCTGCCCTGTGTCCATGTTGTATACACACACATACACAAATGTACCAAGAACATGTGCAGTAGTTGGCAGAGATTTTGCAGTAAGAGGACATGGATTGCTGAAGAGAAATTGCTGAGCAACATTATCCTACAGCTAAAAAATATCCCAAAGAAACCTTCTCTGAAGAAGATATATCCTGCAGTTAAAAACCTCTTGGAGTGAAGACAAAAATAATGTAAATATTAAATAAGATACAAGTCACACATTAGGGCTTATTTTGATAATAAGCTTGCTAAGAAAGTAGGAAATGTCGAATTGGTAATAGTTTCTTTGTTAAGGGGTGTGCTGTAGAGAACTATGCACTTTTGGGTCATAAAATAGTAAGTCTCTCTATACAGTTCCACACATTAGTTGTCAAAGGACTCCATAAAGCATGTAAGATCCAGTGAAGACAGCCTTTGGATACAATTTTTTTTCACCTAATTCCCAATAGGCTTAGGAAAAGGACATTTTATTCCTGGTTTCAGGTGGCTTTGGATGTGGTTTGCTGGAGGCACTACCTTTTCTTCCATCCTTTTTTGGGGTTCTCTGTGGAATGTGTTGAAATTTGGTTTTGAATCTTATAAATATGAGCAACTTTTTGGGGGTGTTTTTGTTTGTTTGTTTTGTGGTTTTTTTGTTTGTTTGTTTGTTTTTTGTTAATTTAATCTTATGTCAATGTCCAGATTTTCAGTCTGGCCAAGGAAAAGCCCATAGACTTCCTCTTTTATACCAACATCTGTGCTCTGTCAACTTTACCACCAGGATAAATGCAATCATCCTGGTAAGTCTTAGAAAACCATACATTATCTGAAGTATCTTAGGAGTAACACTCATTTTCTCCAAAGACTGCCAGGGTCTCTGAATGCCCTGTGCAGTGTTCCAGTGTCCACCACCGGACCTTAGCTGGACGTTCAGGGGCTAGATAAAAAGAAAATCTCAAATCTGAGGATGACTTTGTGGTGAACAGGATATCACTGTAATGGACTCAGGACTGAGGGCTCTGGTGCTGACAGCAGAAGACAAGGTATCAGCAGGGAACTGGTAACAGCTTTCTACTGTGGCTACTTTTAAAACAGTATACAGAAGAGCATGCAGGGAAGAGAAGAGACATATACAGGGAAAGGGAGTTACCGAGATACTAACAGGGTGCTCAGACAAAAGATCAAATTCACATATCATACTTTTGAGGGGTTTTTTCCTACAGCTCTGTTCTGTCTGCAGTAAAAATGTACAATTGGATCACTGCTATTGCTGATCACTCTTTCAGGTTTTTAGTCAAGGGGCTCAGTGCACTCTGCAATTATTTAATAAAGCTCTAGAAAATTCATTGGGTGGTGTGGGTATGTAGATGAAACTTATCTACACTTCACAAAGTGGAAAACTTGAGTGTTTTGAGTCAATGACTCACTGAGAATATAACCTTGAGCTCCATCTTTTCTAGTCCTAAGCATGTTTTTTGTTATTATTGTCGTATCAAATGCAAATCACCAAAGCTTCTTCAAAAGGAAGTAGCAGTCATTATACTAATGGGGAAATCAACAACCTGTTCTTCCAAAATGCAGAAGTATGAGAGAGGAGAATTAGAAAATGTCAATGCCAGGACATCTCAAGGTCCAAGGCTTTGTGGGTGGCAGGAGTATCAGGGTGTCCTCCGTAGTGGCAGGGCAGGACCTGGCAGCCAAGACCACCCCACTGCCCCATCCAAGGAGCAGAGCAAGTTGGGGGGCACCAGGGGCAGCTCCAGGCACCTTCATGCCAGAGGGTTGATAGCAATCCAGGGGGAGGATAGGCAGGGACATCTATGGGTCCCCATAAATAGTCATCCTGGCATGCTGACATCATTAAAGAAATTTTGGGGTTTTTTTTAAATGAATGCTCCATTTTGACTTTTAATTTGAAGTGATGGGGGCCTTAAGAGATGTGATCTAGTACAGGAACTTGAAAATGAAAAATTCTGTTTCCTGTCTGGTCAAAGGAGACATTTCATTTAGCCTGAAATGGAACAAAATATTTTGTCTTGAGTCAACAAAATATTTTGGGGTGACACAAATCAATTTTTTTGCTTCAATTTTTTGGTTCAGCTAAAATACCCCAAAAATCCATTATTCATAGTGTTTTAGTTTTTCTCCTCTGTCTGCCAAACTACAGAGCTGATATTTATAATAATTTAAATTACTAGACCTCTGCCATTTCTTTATTGCTTGCTTTAATTACTGACCTTGGCTGGACTGGAATTACCAACTGAAAGTACAGTATTTACCATCTTTTGATTTATCTAGGCTTCAAATCAGAGTTTTTGCACATAGCTGTTGAATCATCTGAATAAAATAACAAAACTTAAAACCAAATTACCTTAACTTTGGGGGGTTTAATGTACTTTTATTTGTATTATGATAATGTTTGAGTCCAAATAATGAACCAAGTATCCAGAATACCTGCTGCTCGCAGAATAATTCCTAAAGCTAGTATTTCCCACTCAAACAAATGCTCCAGACCTTTTAAGTAATTAACACAAGAACAGGAGATTATTATGTGGTTATTTGTATGCTTCCCAGTATTGCTGCAGAAATTGTATGGAATGGTTTTGAAATTTGTTGTCTGGACTATTAGACTGAAGAATACTTATCCTCAAAGTCATGCATTCTTTATTAGGTTTATATCAAAATGTGTAGATATGAGTGCCAACCAGTTTCAAAGTTTTCTGAGTTAACAAATCTCAGAGTTTAAATATGATTAGGTAGTATTAGGGTCCCCATAGATGAAAAACATTCATAAATTCTATTTCTGCAAACATCAGGCCAGCTAATCTGGGATCTACTGCACTGCCATTTTAAATCAATTTAAGTGTTTTCACTTGGGCTGAACCAGAGCAGAATAAAGCCTTTCAGAAGCCCTGTCTTCAATTAAGATTGAGTTTCTGCAGGGTTTGCATATAAGATTAAATGGGGGGCTTTCTTCCTTCTGATTAGAATCAAAAGTCTTGAGACTCTAACCCCAACTTCTGTGAATAAGACAAGAGGCATGGAAAGATTTCTACCATGTTGAAAAAGCATGCACACTTACATCACTTCTTTTTGGGTAAAAACACATCAACCAAAATGGAGAGCTCAAGGGAATTTGAAGGTTGCTCTTTGATAATCTTTGTTTTAATTTGAAGCTTCAATTAAAACATTCTTTCTGCAGTCTGAAATGGTTAAGAAAGAAAATTTTGTCTTTAACCTGTATTTAAATGTTTATGAATGATTTTAAAAGACGGTGAGGAAGTTGTCTCAGTGGGTATTCTCAGTCTGCATGAAAAATTTAATAGAACCCTCATATTCATATTCCAACACTTCACAATATCATCTCTGTATCATAATAAGATTTTGAAGTCACCTGGTGAATGATTATGATTAGAAAGATGTATGTAATGCTGGTTTGTTTAAAAAAGAAAAAAAAAAAAGGGACAAAGCTTCTGAAAGTGTTAATGGAGCACTGCAAAATCATATTCTATTTGAGTGTGGTATACTCTAGCCCTAACAATAAAGAACTACCCCATGTGAAAGTGATAGCACAGTTAGCTTGATGCCTAAGGGAAAATGGTGTGATTTCTGACACCAGTTGTACAGGAGCTTAGTGCCAGAGATTTGTAAACCAGTTTAAATTCTGCTCTCAAACTGGCTTAACAATCAAGAGAAAAACAGTACCATTTATTATTTAAACAAAAAGTTTTATGTTTGAACAGTAGAATTCTTTTTCTGCGTGGTAAAATAGGTGGAAGAATTGTTTAGAGCAGTTTGAGGAGAAATAAGAGGTAATGGGATAAAATTCAGTAAAAGAAGAAGGGAGGATGAAAAACAGACAAAATGTGTAACTGTAGACATTTAGAAGACAAAATAGTTTATGGAGAGTGGGGGAGAAACTGAAGCACTGGCTTCATCACATTTAGGCTAGATAGAGTAGCTGGAGATGTTCTGCACAGTATAGTTCTCTCTGAATTGTAAGGGAGTTGATATATTCTTTAGTAAGTCTGGGACTTGCTTCATGTCTTTGAACTTTGTTTTCAGTCCCAAGATCAACAAATGTTTCATCAACTTTGGCAATTTGTTAAACTGGGGAGATTTCTCTCTTCTAAATGCTCCATGTTCATGCATATGGTGTCAGCATTACAGAGAAGCACTTAATACGGTCCAAGCTTTAGATTAAACACTGTTTAATGCTCATTGTTACTTAATCTTTCAGAATGGGATTTTCAAAATGGTATAGCCCCAGAATTTAAAAGTAAATTTAGTGTTTAATTTCCTAGGACTATGCTCAAAATCTCTTTTTAGGTGGAGTGACAGTTACAAGTGGCCCTGACAAACTACAAACTTGGGCTCAATCCTGTCCTCTGATCTACCTGCAGATAGACAAAGCCTATCCTTGTCTATTAAAGCTCTTCCTTCATGTGGGACAAGAAGGTTAGCAAAAAGACATCTTAACACACAGTTTGGTAATCTGGGTGATGGAACAAATAACTGTGAGGTATATCCTTCTACATCAGCAAATACTGACATTCTGTCTTTCTTACTGTGGTCATTTTAATTCATCACGGCCATTTTGCCTTGCAGAAATCTGTGCTGGTCATTCAGGGTCTTAAGTCCATACCATTTAGATTTTCGAATATTTACCTTAATGTGTCTGGTTCATTGAATCCTCCAATGTTAGGGTTTAGGGGCCTTTTTTTTTTTTTTTATGGTCAAATACAGAATTTCTCAGGAATGCTTCTAATAGATGTGGGACTCATGCAGAAGACAGATTTCAGAAGCAATTTTTCTTGTTGCTTTTTAAGTTTTTGGTGATCTACCAACAGGATGAATTACAAAGTGGTTTTGTTTTGGTTTGCTTTGTTTTTCGAACATGTACAACATTGCAGAAACTTGTCTCTGGCCTTAATTATTACCACTTAACATACTCAAATGTGCTGTCTTCCACACAGAGCATTGGAAAAAAGATATTACAGATGCTGTAAATGGTGCTTTTAATGATCAAAGAATCACAGTAGGTTCTCATTATTTTTACTCCTCCACTGGACCTTTTATACTACCCATACATATTTTTAACATTTCATGGCAGAGTCTTGCTTTGCCATTGTATTCATGGCTTTGCAAATCACTTAAGCAGGTGTTGTCCTTTCATGGTGGAGGACTCCCTGTGAATAAATTTAAACGTTTGTTATGTTAATAATCATTAAATCTTTCAGGATAAATATGTTCCACTTGTTTTTCACCATTCTTGGAATCCTTGCTTGTGATACTCTTTTGCTGTAGATCAAAATGAAGACACCAACATTTTCAGCCTCCCCATCGTGATTAGTATCTTTTCACTGTGAAATGCCCCAGATTTCTCGTGTGTGTGTCACTCCCACAAATTAGGCAATTATGGTCCACTGGAAGGTCAAACCTGAAGATTTTGCCATGGGTAGGACTCTAAGAGAAGGCTTCTTACCTTTGTGTTCACTGGACAACATAAGAAGATGCCTCCAGACTTGTGAAATATTTTGTTGATTATTTTTACACACCTGCTTTCAGTTGCAACTGGAAACTATAGCTGCTGTGTAAAGAGGACAAGCACATTATTTAGGAGTAGGGATGGAGTGTTTCTCTGAATTTTAATATTGAATTTGTTTGCTTCTCAAATGAAGAGCTGTGAGTAAAGGAGAACAACTTGTTCTAGTCAAAGTTTAATTGTCCTCTCCCCTGTTACACTCCTCTTTAATTATTTTACCTCTGTTTGGATTTGGCATGTGAATATTTGCTACATTCTCCTGTGTATAAAATTAGTCTTGCTATTACATTATTCTTCATGGTAATGAGATAATACTTAATGAAAGGCAGAACCCATTTTGACAGGTCCCTGAACATGGAACTACATACTGACTCATGCGTGAGTCAGAGATATATTCAGGTAGAGGTTTTCAGAGGTACAACTGGATGTTTTGGGTTGGAAATCACGTACTGAAGAGGGATGCATTTGAATGTTTTAGCTTCCCACAGGTAAGGAGTATACTCAGATGAGGTTTATGGAGAATCTGCTCCTCTTTCTGGAAGGAAAATTTATCATCACAGAGGCTGTAAGGGGACAGTGAAGGTAATAAAAACGTATTGGAGAAGGATGGTTTTTTAATCCTTTTCCGAAATCTGTACGGTAACTTTTCTTCATTTCCACTAGTTCAGCCATTGCCATGGCAATGCAGACACAGTGAGCCTGATCCCTCTCTGTTATTCTGTTGTGGATTATTTGCACTATAATGGTCTGGGCAGAGCAAATTAGGAAACAGTGGTGCCCCTAGATGTCTTCTGTAGCACATAGTGAACTGTCGCATGTAATATCAGTGGTCCAAAGCACATCCTCCTAGAGTGGTGGAATTGCTGACCTCCCCTTCTCCCTCTCCTCAGGGATCACCATGTTTTAGGGAACAGCCCCCTGAAAAGGCAGGAGAAAAGAGAGAAGAGCAAGTGCTTCCCTCTCCAGGCTGGGCTTCTGTCAAATCTGAGCTTCCCTGTATGACGAAGTTAGGCACGTGTATAAAGCTGGGTATCTGGCAAAGGGAAAGTGCAGACTCTCCATATCCACTGCCCACTCCTGATAGTGAATTCCCCCTACCAAACAAAACCTCTCTTCTAGGAGATGCTAAGGCTGTCCTGGGATCAGGTGCAACCACTGTGGCCTGTTCAATTGAGGAGAAACCTGCCCACTGTGCCAGCATCTTATGCAAGAGCACTGATCCTCTCTTGTGTCACAGCAGCAATGAAAGAGTGGGAAGGAAATTGGAAAAAAATCCCTTCTAAGATTTTGTGCACAAAGCAACCCTTTCCTCTTGTGTCTGGCAAGACAAAAACCATCATCCAAATGCATCTCTGTACCAACAGTCTCCTACCAACAGTGAGGAGCAATATATATGATTCATTGTCACTTAAGAGTATGCAATGCAGCAAACCAAAATAACAGAATGAATCCTTCTGAAAAGCCAAATTTCCTGCCACTTTTCTCAAAGCTGTCAAGTGCTTTTCCCACTAGTAAGATTATACAAAGTCATTATTTATGGAGCTGATAAGTACTGTTTTCTAACCATAGACATACTCAAGAGGAAAATGTACTTTCTTCAAACCCCCATTTCCTTCACCTTCTCTGTTTCCTGTTGTTCAGCTAAGAAATACTTTTAAGCAAGGCTCAAAATATTTTTTCTAAATACATAGATATATATTACATTGTGTCTGAAAAAAAAATCTCAGATTTGGTAGCATGTCTTGTTACCACACAGATGAAATGCAGAAAAGATGGGAACAGTAGAGAGTGGTGACCTTTGGGCAAGCAGGGAAGGGAAAGGGAAAATCTGTGGAGGCATTGTGAATTAATCCAGACAGGGGCTGTCAGCAAGCTGTTTTCCATCACCCATCTATTCTCTGAATGCAGCTATGATTTGTTTAAATATTTTGTGTAACTGTAACAGCATCATGCATGTCAACACACACACAGAGCTATGTTTATGGTTCATCTACAACTAATACGTCCATGATTTGCTAAGCCAGGGAACAGCCTTCCAGTTCCAAGGTGTTCAAGACAAACATGGAGGTAAGTATGCAATACCCTTTGCCTTGTTCTGTTGATGGAAGTGGTGGTTGCCACAGGGTAAAGGAAAGCTTGCTTCTGTCTTAATCCATACACCCTGCCATCTCCAACAAAGCAAGAACACTCTAATGCTCCTGGCCATTTCAGACTCCTGGCAGGTTCTGCCAGACCCCGTTCACACAGTCGAAATGAAGGGGTAAAAGCCCAGCATAAGCACACCACAGTAACGAATGCCAGAGCCGGGAAGGAACAAGAGAGAGGCAGCAATTACAACAGCAACAAAATGTCAAAGGGAACAAGTTTGAAACAAAACAAAAATAGGTCAGGCTTTATCTTTATGGGAGTCTGCAACAATTTAAGTGACATCTGAAAGAAGTTTTATTTGAATTGCTCCAGGCACTGTGTTATTTGGCAGTGGATCGTTTCTCCAGTCAGATTTTAATTCTGTCCTGTTTTCCAAACCTTCAAAAGACATCCCTCTAGGAGCATTTTCAGAAATAGCAGCTGTTGGGTTAAAGTCACGAACAGCCACAAAGTGTCTTGCCTCAAAACGGATGGGGCTGCATATGAGTCAATCCCTGCAATGTGTGATGCTGGTACAAGGGCATGGTTGTTTCACAGTGCCATGTTCCTCAGTCCATTAGACGACATCTTTGCAAAATCAAGTTTTTACTATATTTGCAGGGACCATTTTTGCCTTCAATGCTCTGTAGCCAGTGGCTTATAGACTGTCTTGCAGTGAATATTCTTTGAATGCACAAATATGTGCAAAGTCAGGGTCTTGAAAATAATAATTATAGTTCTGATGGTGCTTCCTTTATACAGCAAACCTTTTTATGGAGGGAAAAAATGGACTCTGGTTTGGATTACAGTTCATCACTAAGCAATGTGTTACTTTCATTTTTTATTACAGTTTTTATGTAATTAATATACCATACAAAGTCCTGAAACTTTTGAAAATTAAGGTAAGCTTACATGTCTTACACAGGGCCAGGATTTCACTCCTTGTTGATCTAATATACCCACTGTCTCCACATTAATAATCTTGGTTTCATTTCCACACATGATTTTTTTCTTTTTTACCCAAGGTTTTCTGTCCTTTCTGACTGGAATAGCAACATTCTTTTGAACTAGAATTGCTGAAAAATGTAAATTTGATGTCTCTTCCTTTATAATCTCACAACTCAATATCCTTGTTACTTGATTAGCAAACTCTGCTAGTATGTGCCTTCTCCTCACTCAGTGTGCTTTCTTTGGGAAAGGCTGAGCAGAGAAGAGTGCTATCATTTTATGCCTGCCATTAGTTTAAAAAAATGCTTTATCCTTTTTGTCACCTAACCAGCAGCCCGTAATTCATTAACTTACAGTAAAAAGCTAATTAGAGGGATACTTTTTTCACCTCTGTAATGCAGTTGCAAACTTAACTCCTCTAAGACAGATAAAACAAGAAGATGAATGTATAGCATTGACTGAGAACAAAAATATGGGACAGGAAGTGTACTGATTGCTACTTGTTTATGTTGGTGACTGCAGTGCATTACTTGCTTTTGACCCGCTTCACATCTTTCTCTGCTCTAAATATTTTCTAGTACCTGATGGCAATCACTGATATTTCAGATTTTACAGGCCCCTTGTCAGGAGATAAAGCTACCCAGCAGAAAAGCCAAATAATATTGGCAACAGAAATGCTCCTCTTCCTCATAGGCAAAGAAAATCTCAGCAGTACAAAAGGCTCCATTTGACTGAACAAGTCCTGTGTGACCCTCTCTGCGGTAGTACTGCAGTACTCTAACCCATTAAAGGAAATAAATTATGTTTTCTGAGATGAACTATAAAACTTCCTTTACATTTATTCTGTGTGGTGTGTAATAAATGTTTAAAAAATGTCCATGTACATTCACAAACTCACCCATCATACCACTACACACTTGGCCATGGTCTACAAAGTAAGTTTTCATGTTTTCAGGAGGTCTTTATAATTCTTTCTTTTTTTTCCCAAAAAAAAGGGAGATAAAGACTTTGTTATGGTCTACAAGGTTATCAGCTTTTTAGAAGGTCCTTATATTTCTTCTTTTATTTGGGGTTTCTTTTTTTAAAAAAAAATAGATAATGACAAAGCATTTAGAGAGTTTAAAATTATATCTTTTAAGGAGTATTTTTTTGTGCTGCTACAGGTACTATGTAACAGACATATGTATATAATCATTACATATGTATTTACAGAATCTCCCTTCCTCTTTGTCACATACATGACAATTGCCATTCTCCCACAAAAAAAAAAAAAAAAATCATCATAATAAAAAAGGCCTTGCAATATTTTAAAAGCCCACCCAAGTAAGAAGTCAATCACACAATCACAGCTCGTTATCATAATCCTCCATAAATGAGGCTAATTAGTCTTCCGCCTTTCTGTATAACATGACATTCCTTCTGTTGCTCAGAATCTTGCCAGGCTTTTCCTCTTAACAATTTCTTTAGATTTCTGTAGAATAAAAAGGATTGAATGAAAAAATATACGACCTAATTTAATATCTTGGAAACCAGAAACATTACCTCTTTTTTGTCTCTCTCTGTCTTAATTATTCCTTCTTTTTCCCAGTTCATTTCAATTTAGAACATTACTCAGCACCAGTACACTCCTACCTGCAAAACTGTGCCTGCATCTGGTGAAATGCAACGTCCTCGCGGAGTGATTATACACCTCTCCCCGGTCTGACAAATATTAGTATCCTAAACTCAAATGTCACCTCAAACAATATGGGCCTTTATGTTCCTAGAAACTAGGTTTGATAGTTTCTTTCGATAGCTCCCAAACCTGTGAAATTTAATTATTTACTTGACCATTGGAAAATGTATTGGCACAAGCCCATGAGGAATCGGGGAACCTGAGCTGACTGTTCCACAGTTATTGCTAGATATCTGTTCTCAGACAGAGGTTGCCTTCCAGCTAAATCTTAGAGAAAGCTGTATAGGTATACTTAAATTTTGTCCTATGGATAACTAACTGGCGATGCATACAACTTTTTTAGGACAGTCCTTCATGGCAGACTGGTAACTTCCACTAAGGAAACTCATTTTAGGGGCTCTTTTCACTATTTATCTTCCTAAGATGCCATTTCAATAGTTCTTCTTTCTAAGCAATTCAAGCCTTTTAGTTTTTAATTGTTTCCACATTTTCCTCTTCCCAAAGCAATCTTGAAGAAAGGCATTCCTGCAAAGAAAGCAGAATTGGTAGGAAATGTTACAGTTTGTTGCTGTAGTAAGTTTATGCATGTGCATGACACATGCTTTCCCCTGACAACTGCTGTCATACCTGCTCAGTTTGATAGTCAAAATAATGATTTTATTACTCTGTGCTTTGCAGACTAATCTGAATTTAGGAGAACCAAACTGACGTTATTTGCTTTGTGCAACATCACTGCTATCAAGATACTACAAAACATGTTCAATTTCAGCAACTGTTACGGCTGTTGAAGATGTAAGAGGCTGATAGAAGGCAGCTTGACTTTGACTAATCTAAACTGCCCCTGTAGGGCTTATGTTAGCTGAAAAAACATAACAGTGAATTCAGGGAACCTCTGTGCACAGTACATACACAATATGCCATTTCACTAACTTTTCTTCTCAACAAATTAAAATTATATATTAAATATTTGCTGTAAAATAAATAGGTTTTTCATATGCTATTCAAAATTCAGAGTTAACTCATTTATGTAGCAAATATCACTAAGGTTTATATTAATTTCCTTTAAAAAATAATTTTGTTGTAGGGAAAAGCTAGCTCTTTTTCAATGGCAGACTTTCCTATTGTTAAGGTGCACATGTGAAATGGGCACTTTGGGGCACTTTTCCTGCAGATTCATAGAAAGGAAAGTAGGAATCCAGCTAGGAGGGAAAATGAAATGGGGAAGTGTGCTTATGAAGATATTCCCGCAAAATTCTTGTGACAAGAATTTGCTTCTTGCACAATCACAATTCCAATTTTTTTTTACAGAAACCACTCAATTCTTATGATGAATTAGAGTCTGGAAAATTTTATCTTGTCACTCTGGGTTAATCAGTGCAAACATTGATCTAAATGCAACACTTCAGTGTTACTGAGCTACCTGAAACAAGACAGAGAATCATCTGTGGGATAGCAGGGGTCTCGAGGGCTTGAATATGTCTCTTTCATCTTGTTACTGTAAGACATAATATAGATGCCTACCTTGCTATCTCCAAACCCCATTAACAAATTCATCCCAGTAAGAGAAGGATGCTTTTCAATGTCATTTTAGTAAATTATATTAAGAATCTTTGATAGTAAATGAAGGGGGTATCAACTATCCGTGTCTTGAGACTGCTTTTATAAAGAATAAAAGAAGAATCTCTGAGTGATCCTATATGAGATATCAAAGGGAACTGTTCCAAACCAGTAGAGGATCATAGGAAAAAGATGAAATAGGGAAATAGCAGCTTCTATTTCCTAAACTACAACAGAGAGCTACTTTCAAATGACACCTAGGACTGCTTAATGCATCCCAGTCTTTCACTGAAATACATCCGTGAAATGTGCCATAATATGCATGGGGACTTGTTTGTTTGTTTACCTTCTAACTTCATTCATTTCACCTACTTGGAGGAATCAAGACCTGGAATCTGGGAAAGCAGATGACCTGAAATATGATTAAATCAGTAGCTTCCTGAGAATGAACTCAATATTTTAGCTTGCTGCTACTTGGCAATTAAGAAAAATGTGGCCATGGCATTATTTTGAAAAACTCAGTCAGTATCAAATACCATTTACCTTGCCTTCAGATTAGAGAAATGGATGCATTTGTTTCTTTTCTGCACTATTTTCCAGCTGAAAAACCCTCTCTTCCTAGCTATCAGCAGTGTCACTTCCCCTTTTCCTTGTGACGGGTTTCTACTCCTTCTTATTTTGAAACAGAGGTGCTAATTAATCTTCCCACATTCAAGCACTGCAAACATATTTCAATTTCAAATGAGATAAGACCCACGCTTGAAACGCCCACACTTACAATTTTAGATAGCTTTGTACCACATATTGTAACTGGCCTGAATTTTCTTCATGACATTGACATTATCAACAATGAGCTTGTAAAGTTTTATATCTAATAGGCAGCCTCTACATAATAGCTCACCAACTCATATGGGAGTTAGAGAGTTGGAAATGTACAAGAAAGAGAAAATTAAGAAAAACAATTAGTGTTAGCCTACATACTGGGCTCCTGCTTTTCAATATTCACATACATTAGCCTATTCAGATGCACACCACTCACTTCATTTTGCCAAATCTGCAGGACTGTCATGCCTCATTGAATTATTTACTGTTATCTATTTAACTCATATTTAATGCCAAGAGGCACAAACTGAAGTGCAGGAAATTCCATTGAAATGGAAGAAATTTTTTTTTTTCTCTGAACTTGATTGAGCACTGGACCATGTTGTCCAGAGAGGTTGTGTATTCTCCATCCTTGGAGAAATTCAGAACCCAACTGGACATTGTTTTAGGCAACCTTGATCACCCTCTGAGCAGGAGGTATGACAAGTTGATCTATAGAGGTGTCTGTGATGTGAATTATGTTATTTGCTGAGTGAGTTGCAGGCTGACTTCAGGGTCTTGCTGGCATTTTTTTAAGCTTCTGAAGACTATAACCCTCTTTTCTTCAAGGGAGAATAAAATGTACTCCATAGCATTACTTATGTCATACATTATTTGTGGTCACTTGGTTGTCATGAATATATCAGCAAGGTAACAACTCGGTGCAGGGTCCTAACCTGAGCAACTGAAGACTCCAGTTCTTCTGTAATTGAATTTCAGTGTGTGATTTGCTTATTTTCACCTCTGCTCAGTATCCCTCTGTTTCTCTCTCCTCCTTTAAACTTCTCCTCTGACAACATTTTATTCGTGTTCATGTGGCACTGAGTATCTCAGGTGAGTTCAAGTCTCTGTGGTGATGGATACTGTGATAGTCCCTGAGTTTTCCATTCAGAAAACTAATTGCATCCCTTCTCTCATTAGGCTATCCTGTTACACCAGAAGAGCTACGTTGTCTGTCTTGTGAATCACTGTTGATCAGGACTGAGTCTCAAAATCTAGCCCCAGATATAAACAGAATTTTAAAAAGGAACTGTTAGTGTTACGACACATATGGAGAAGTGAGATAAAGAACATATTTCTGAAGAAATGATGAGGCAAAATTCATCTCTAAAATCCCACACCAGGGCTGTCACTGCTGGGCAGGCGTTTCTCTTCTTTCTTTCCTTCACCAAAACTCTGGTCACTACCTGTGCTGTTTCCACAGGGTGAGATATTCCCACTCAACACCCGAACCAGTGTACTGTGTATCAGTAAGTTCTTTGTTATTTTATGGACTAAGCTAGTATAAATATAGTTTAACTCATTAAATCAGTGTTATTGAAGTTAATGGGATTGCATCAAATTCACATCACAGTCAATCAGAAGAAAATTCAACATCATGAGATTTTTAGTTTTAGCACAGTTTAGCAGACTTCAGTATCACTTTCGTTGCTGTGAAAAAAAACACTTTACTAAAGGAATAGTAAGATACATTTCACAAAGCATTTTTCAAATGTACCTTCACTTTTTTTTTTTTACTTTTTTTTTTTTTTTTTTATTCTGAAAAGGGATCATCTTTCTCATGCTCTGTTTGCCATACTGGGCATGATAGCCACAGCTGGCAATATGCAAATACAAAGTTGTCATGCTGTGATCTTCAAATTTAGTAGGATATTGTGGCCGTTCACTAGACAGAAAAGAATTCAATCAGTGAATTATAAAATAACTGTGATAGCTCTTCAGGTCTATCAGGATGATACTATGGTCACTGAGTTTAAATGGTGTTTGTTATTACAAACACTATGGCCTTTGACCCAAATAACTTAGGATGCGTTTTTAAAGAACGCATTTTATAGTCAGGTAAACTGAGGCATGCAGCAGTGAAAATTTAGAAGGCCATACAAAACAGCAAATAAAATGCAGACATTGTAAACAGCTAGAAAGCTCAGGACTAGTCACTGGAGCAGCAGGAGCCACTATTGCACTCATCTGCCTTTGCCCCTATAAGTTACAAGGTTTGCTGCCTTTGTTAATTGTCACAGCTCTGTTTCTTTGCTTAAATGTCTTCCTGAGTGATTATCCACCTAAGCACCTGTCCCAAGAGCTCTCCCTCCAAGTCAGTAGGATTCCCAGCAGGAGGGTCTTGGAAATGGAAAAGGCTGAAGGAAAACACCAAGGATCTAAAGGTATAGTGAATTTTGAGGGTCTTTGGTTTGGGTGTATAATTTGGGATGAGATTTCCTGAAGATTTGTTACGATTCTTAATTTAAAGTATTTGTTTATTGCTACATAAGAAAACAATGAATGTTTCGCACACCATCTGCTTATATTTTCCCTAAAGGGCTTTGCATATTTTCAGGAAGAAATTATTCTAAATATCCTGCAGTTTTCTCTAAAATGTTTCATAATTTCACAGTGTCCCTGTTAATGAAGTACAGTATGTGCTCTTGTAATATGCCAAAATGATTCTAAATTGCTGACAGAATCCTCCCATGTTGTGAAAACATAACAAGAGCTTCTAAAAAGGAAAGGTCTTTTCTGTCTTGGTCAAGAGGCCCAAAGACTAAAAGTTTTTCCTATTGTAGTGTTACAGAAAGTAAGAAAGAAAGTATGAGAAAGTCACATAGGAATAATGATTCAGACTCTACTATGAGTAGGAAATGTAGAGGAAATGATCTGATATGTCAGTTTTAACAGCCAACATTGTTGAATGATTGCCAGCTTCTAAATGTCTTCACCTGGCAGTCTTTAGGTAGCCTTAGGAAGTTTCTTCTTTAGGTTTACACCTAAATGCTACAGTTTGACATGCAATCTTTCTTATACTGTTTTTAAATATCTCCTCTTCATCACTGCATACCCAAATCCTTCCTGATGTTAACACAGCTCTCCACACAAAACACAATTGCTCATCTCAAGAAGTAGTAAAGGTAGTAAAAAGGCCATACAGACGAGTAACAAAAGGTGTGCAGTGACAGATGTAAATTGCAGTTGAATGAACGAGAAGAAGAGAGCAGAAGGCCCCTGTTTATCTGAGTAGTTTTAAAGATGTGCTTAATTTTAAACATGTGACTTGTGTGACATTTCTGGGGCTATTCAGATGACAGTAAATGTTTTACAGGATTGGGTTTATATCTTCAGAAGGCCTGATTAAGACAAATCTCTTGCAGAAGGACTCATTGATGTACTTGTCCATATACATCACAGTATAGACTATAGGTATAAAAGGACAGTAGGAACAATCATACCTTTTTCATTTTTTTATTTAGTTTTGCTTGCGAAAAACAGAACATGAGGTTTCTTTGCACTTGTGGCACCCCAAATCTTCAAAGCACAATTGTATGCATTTGTTAAAAGGGATGCCAACAGCTACCTTGGAAACCTGGAAAACCAAGGTCCAGGTGGAAAGTGAAGGACAGATAAGATAACCACTGCCCACCGCTAATTATGGATCATCTTGACCCTGAGTCCTTCACCATCTCAAGCTCCCTTCGGAAAGGATGAGGGGCCACACAGAATGCTAGATTTGACTTTTTTTGACCCTTGATACAGGACCCTCCTAAAGCAACAGCATTTCCTATATTTTTCCAGTATTCTCCTATTTATTTGCTTTCACTACCAGGCATGCCATGTCCTGTATAATTCATCCTTGTAGTATACATATCAAAAAACACTGATTTTCCAAGGTATATCCATAGTGCCTGCGTTAGGAGGCTAGTTTCCCTGAGCTCTTTCTTGGGTCTGTGGACAGAGGTTTATTTAAGGGGGATTCAGAGCACCTGGAGCATATTTCTGCCCTGGACCATTTTCTGGGGGAGCATTCTTCTTTGACTACATAAGGAACCACAAAGACAAGTCTTGAACACAAACACCTACTTAGGTGCCTAAAAGTAGGTAGTGCAAGTGCCCCTATCAGTTCCCAGTTCACAGCTTTTCGTCACTTGAGTAAGTTTCTCCGCATGGCTGGAAAATGGACTGTGTATTTTCAGAGGTCATGGGATCCTGACTGGAAAGACAAATTCCCATTACACTTTTAGGGAGCACCTCTAAAAAGTCCCTAAAAGTTCCTGTGGCAGGTGCATTCACCCAGTGAAAGCAGGGCTTCTTGGCTGCTGAAGTGTAGCAGCCCGGGGCTGCCTTTGTTCTCAGGGCCTCCTGGCAACTGGGGCTTTTGGCCAAAGGGAGCCGCTATTGACTCCAGGTGAGATTCGTCCTGGGTATAAATGGAGTCCCCTGGGGGAGCCATTGGGAGCTCGTCCCCTGGAGCAGCAGCTGTAGTGGAGGACTCTCCCCTTGGGTCAGGACGCTGCCCAAGGAAACTCCTCGAGGGACCATGGGTCAGGACACTGCCCTGAGCAGGTCCTCGAGGCTGAGAGCCCTCACTTGTCGGGTGAGTGATAGAGCGTGTTGGGTTGTTGTTAAACCCTAGGGAGTGGGGCTTTGTTTAGTGTTTTGGGTTGCCGTTAAACCCTATAGAACTCTTTGTAAAGCGTTGTGAATTGTTATTAAACCTTGGAAATCTGTGCTGTCTTCCTCTAACAGACATCTGAACCTAGAATTTATGGAGAGCTAGTTAATTGTGTTAATAATTTTTTTATTATTATTTTTGGTGGTCAGTTGATTATTTGAAAGCATCTGTAACAGTCCATCTTGCAACAAATGGGGTATGAAATTTACAAGGCAAGTATCTACAGTGAGGAGTGGGTTTGTTCCTGGAAGCAGCGTGTAACTACACTTCTCTGGGAGTCCTATGAGAAAGAGACAGTTTCCTTTTCCATGCAGTGTGCTGGAGGTGCCTAGCTAGTCCTGGCTGTCTTCTCCATGAGTCTCCTATCAAGCTAACCCCACTCCAAGAGGTCCTAGATGTTTCTCTGTACAGACTGCTGTTCTCTGAAGGTGGGAACAAAGACAGGCTTCTTGCCTCTCCAGCCCCTGACATTGCTCATGACCCAGCCTGTAAGACCTAACTGCAATTAATCTTGGGATGTTTCAGAGGTAACAGCTGTAGTTCCAGTGGGGAAATGATTAAAAATCTAGTAGGTTAACTAGTGAATTATCCCTCTGTAGCATGGTCTGAAAGCATATGTGGAACAGAAAACTCATTATTGTTGCTGTCCTCTGGCAACAATGTCAAGGGTGAGGCTTGAGGTGCTTTTCATAATGTATGTTTCTACAGCTGTCATTCTGCAAAGGCAGTGTGGGGAGAAAAGGAAGCAAAGTTACTGAAAATTGTGATGCCTGTTCTAAATTTTCCTAATCAGTGAAGTGAAATGTGTTTAAGAGCTCTGTAATGCCTATATGCTCCATGTAGTACACCTTCCATCAAGGTGCTAATTTCCTTGCCTCTAGTGACAAAAAATAAAAGCGACACTTTCTTAAACCCAGCTGTTAGGGTATCAAAGGAAACAAAATGAAAGGAAGAAATAAAGTGAATGCTGTGTGTAAAGGGAAAACACATAGCATGATAATGAAATGAAAAATTACACCAGAAAATGGAAATTAGTACGTGAATGGAAATGGTGAGACAACAAGTTTGAGTCCCTGTATAAAATTCCTCTAAAAATTACTTACATGCATGTCAATCAATGTCAAGACATGGTTTCCACTCTAACAGAATTATGATATATGGCTATACTGCTTTCAGATAGTTACAGTGCTTGCAGCCTGTCTTTAAAGAATTTATTTCTTGGTAAGATTCTTTTTTAAACTATTGTTAGTGAGGAACAACTGTCTTTCCATCTAACCTTATCCAGCATGTACTCTACTGTTACCATCAGTTTCACTCCCACCAAAAGCCTCTATAAAAATCAGGGTTTGTTTATCCAGTATATGTGAGGGAACATCTCTGTTTTTTCAGTTTTGATTGTGGTTTGAAATCTAAAAGAAGGCAGAATAGTCATATTTCTTTCCAAAGAACATTTCCACTAATTAAAATAAATATACTCCTGCTTCTTCTTCACAACTATTTATAAAATTCTTAACTCTCTCAGAGACAGTGTGATTCAGCAAGTGATTTTCTATGGCCCTGCAGAGGGGGAAGGTCCAGATCTTAAGAGGATGTAGTGAAAAGTACTGTGTGTGTTTAAAGGAGTCTAGAAGAACTGAGGCCTCCTTGTCAGCAGAGGAAGGGCATCTCAGGGACATCTTCCCTGAATCAGGTTACTCAAAGCCCCATCCAAAGTGGTCCTTGAACGCTTCCAGGGAGGGGGCAGCCACAGCCCCTCTGGGCAACCTGTGCCAGGGCCTCACCATCCTCACAGTAAAGAATTTCTTCCTTGGAGCTAATCCGAATCTACCTTCTTTCAGTCTAAAACCGTTACCCCTCATCCTGTAACTACGCTCTGTGATAGAGTCCCTCCCCATCTGTGGACCCTTTAAGTACTGGAATGCTGCTGTAAGCTCTCCCTGGAACCTTCTCTTCACTAGGCTGAACAACCCCAACTCTCTCAGCCTGTCCTCATGAGGGACGTGCTCCAGCATTTTCATGGCCTCCTCTGGACCCACTCCAACAGGTCCATGTCCTTCTTATGTTGAGGACCCAAGAAGTGGATGCAGTACTGCAGGTGGGGGTCTCACAAGAGAGGAGCAGAGGGAGAGAATCACCTCCCACAACCTACTGGTCATGCTTTTCTTGGTGCAGCCTAGGACATGGTTGGCTTTCTGGGTTGCAAGCTCACATTACTGGCTCAATAGTCAGTTTTTCATCCACCAGTAATAATAAAATATAAAGGAAATACATAATTTTAATTCCCATAACAAGTTAAAGGCTTCAGGCTTCCTCTTAGAAACACAATTTAAACTGAAGTGTCATAGGCTAGTGGCTTTCCTGCTTATCAAAGATCGCTCCTTAATTAAAATAAGATTTCTCATTTTTATACCATAGTTACTTTAGCTCCCATTTCTTGAGGAATATTGTTTGATAGAGTGAATAGAATTAAATCTTTTCCATATTATGATCCAGAATATCAGTCTCTTGAAATAGTGAGCAGATAGACACATGAGTAATCTGATCACTGTCAGGGGGACTGAATGTACTAGGGGTAGGCAAAAGTAAGAAGATTATTTATCTCATCTTAATATTTCTCATTTGCTATTGTTATTGAGGCCACATCTTACAGTGCTTAGTCTAAAATACCACCAAAGATCATTGGATTATATTTGTCATGATCAAAGACTAAGAAGGCTCCACAATTTGGCCCATTATAATTTTATTTTCATTTAAATGGCTCATCAGAGCTCCATGCTATCTTTTCCTAAAACTCATTCTTTCACAAAACAAAAATACATTGTGCTGGCTCCAAAGAGCCAACAGTCTGACCTGCTAACACTGAATGCTTAACTTGCAGCACATCAACAATCCCACAAATTTTCACTGGATTATCTTCTGTACTTTCACAAATCTTACCCTTTGTGTGGGAAGGTGAGAATAATATTGTGCAGCAACTTAACTGCGAGGGTGGTGTCTGAGCAGAAAGATTTGGGTGATTTCCATAGGTTTGCTTGCTGTTCTTGGTTATCTTTCAATTATCACTCTACTAAGAAACAAATAGAAAAAAGGGTCAAACTCTGCAGTGAAGAAAAGGTTTGTCTCTTTCTTAAGATAGCTTCTTGTTTCACTTGAAGTTGGAAAAAGCACACAAGGCACTAGAAATATTTAGATTTTAAGCTGCAACACGTGGGAGATGTGTTTGAGTCTGGCAAAGAAGAGAAAGGAAGTTGAAGGAGAAGTGATAGTTCAGGAAAAGGTGCGATATCGTAACTGAGAGAATTCCTGGAACACTGTAAGAGAGATAATGTGATCATTATCAGTTGGGGGGTTTTGGGGGGGATTTTGTGTGGTGGGGTTTTTTTAATACTTGCTACTTTTAGGAATAAATGGACTTTTGTGCATGTATGCAGAGAGACAAACCCTGAATTGTGTCTGTTTGAATGCTGAAGTGGGAGTAAGAGCTCAGGAAGACTTTCCATTTTTCTCTGTTTCTTAGACCATAGCTGTAGTGGGAGTGAAGCATGAGTGGTACTCACAGGCTGTATCTATGCTGTCCTGTAAGAGCTTCCCTGCCTAAACATCCTCAAGGCAAGGTTTCCTGACCACCCCGTAGTGGTTTAGGCCCTGCTGGGACCGGAGACTACGTTACTGTTGTCTCTCCCCCACCCTCAGCCTGTCAGGGTTGGAAGTGAGGCACGAACTCCAGGGTTGAAATAAGGAAAGATTTAATACAAAAGTGTAAGAAATAACAATATGAACAACAACAATAGCAATAACAACAACAATAAACAGTAATAACAATAAACAAGACAAAAGATATACAGAGAAATACCTCAGTGAACACAGCCAGCCCGCCAAGCGTGCTTCCCGTGACCAAAGCCACAAAGGAAAGCTTCCCGCGCTGCCACTCCAGACCTGATGTCAGCATGGTATGAATAACCTGGCTGAAGATCTCTTTCCCCCTGCTGGGGAAACTTAACCCTATCCTAGCTGAACCAGGACACACCTTCAATGTCTTTTGAGTGGATCACTTGGGGAAGCAACTCAGACTAGGAGGTTGCCTGGGTTTTACACAACCCCCTTGTCACCCTTCAGGCAGTGTGGGTATCCCAGAGGGAGAGCAATCATCCTTGCTGATGTTGGTGTCTGCCAGCACATGTCCCACCACAGCAACATGCCCACCTGCATGACAACACTGTGCTGGACATCACTCTCAGATACCCCTTGGGACATGGAAACCTGTGCTGCTTCACCAGGAGCATCACGTTGGCCAGGAGAGATGACTCCTCTGGAATGGTGCTTGTCTTTCTCAGCCCAGGGCACCATCCTCCCTCCTTGGGTCTAAGCTGTGTTTGTCCTGATGGACTAGATCAGCCCTGATGTAGTCCAAAACTGATCCTGCTTGCCTATGCCCCCACTCTGAGGAAGCTGGATGAGTTTTGGACTGAGAGTTGCCAGGCAACACAGATATACCTAGCAACTACTTCCCTGCAATGCAAGCAGGCAGCATAGCATGCCTTGCTTCCAGGATCACATGGATGTGGACATCTGCTGTTATTTCACACCTTTGTAGGTCCTGCACACCTACTCTGCTACTCTTACCTCCCAGCCAGCTCATCCTGGCCTGCTGTCTCACTTCTGAGTGACCATTACCTCTGTCCCACAGCCTTTCCCATAGACACAGGGAAAAGCCAAACGAGAAGGTCAGTTACCTGTTTTCAAAACATCCCCTGAGGCAGTACAGGTCCCACCACACCAGGCCCTCCTCTCACTTGTTCCCTGCATTGTAGTCCCATGTGCTGCAGAGTAAAGAGCACATACAGCTCCATGTTAGTGGAACAGAGCTGCTGCCTCGGATACAATGCCGGCCAGATCAGGTGTCTGAGTGCCCATGAAAGATGTTATCCAGAGCAGACTAGGATGTTCTCTGTTCAAGCCACACAGGGAGGAATAGCCTTAACTTCCTCTTTGTGATTTCAGTTGTCTCAGTCCCTTCCAGTTCCCACAGGCATTGCCTACCACCACTTGCCCAGCTTTCATGTGGACATGTCTCCAAGCAATCTGGCCTTCCTGGGAGAACTGGTGACTCCATCAGAACAGACCTGCTGGGCAGGAGTGATAAAAACAACAGGTGGGAGGACTCAATGCTTCTCATAACAGCAAACAAAGCTGTGTGAGGAACTAATGTGTTTACACAAAGCTGATCTTGCCTCTCCCATATCCTTGTCCCTCCTGAAACTACAAATGGGATATACCCCCAAGGCTGGTGAGAGTCAGGACTGGTCTCTGCATCCAGGAACTCAGAATCCCTGTTTGCTGGGTTGCCACGGTGGAAAAAGGAAGAGGCTATGCATAAACTATGGTATGAATAATGGAAATTATTGCTATTTTTAGTGCTCATGTCACCATTTATTGCTGAAAGTGTGACACTATTTTAGAATCTGTCTTGCAGCTGTGCCCTGTATTTAGGATGACACTAGTACTTGTTGTCTATGAAGGGTTACAGCTTGATCAAATAAAAACATACAAAATAATACTTGATATAATTTTGGATCATACCTTTTAAACAAAATCTTTTAAAAGAAAGTGCTGTTCTTCAAGGATTGCCTGTGAAACAGTTTGATTTGCCCATGGCCTCTGTTGTGAGAAGAAAAGATCTTCTGTGCTGGAGTCTTGTTAGAAGTAAGGTAGAGCACTTAGACAGTCTTTTGTCTTCTGACTTGGAGGGAGGAATCTTAGTTCCTAAATTTACCCCGCCTGATAGCTTTTCCATGTGACACCATTGTTGAGGAATGCTTGTGATTCTGAAGCAGACCTTTACAATTTCTCCAGGGAGAATTATGTCAGTGTCATATATGGGTGTCTGACCCAACATCATGTACCAACAAGAGGGTGGTTATGAGAGCAATGTCCTGAACTTGGAGACTTGGGGACAGATCCAGGTATAGTCTCTTGCTGCATGTTGGCTTTTAGGTAGGATGAGGTCAACAGACCTTCAGTGTGTGTGCTGGTAGGCAGGAGGGAAGACTGCTCTTTCAGAGACATTGGAAATGCCTGCAAGTGTGCTGCTTTTTGTGCAGAGTCAGGGTGGTGTCTCTTCAGCAGGATGATGTGGTGGTGCTGCAGCACATGCTATTGTATATCAGGAGAAAGACAAATGGCAGTAGGTGTTGTCATGGTCTTTGGAAATGGTGGAGCTCCTAGGAGAGCCACAACCTGTGTCATGGACAGGGACATGGATGTGTCTGAGGCAAATGGGTGTTTTCCTTAAGAGGAAAACACCTTGGAGAACAGACCTTGGAGAACAGACACATGCAGGCATGTCTCATCCCACACAGTGGGTTACAAGGGACATGAATCTTCTGAATTCCCCTAGAGCCTGCCTGCTGGTGTAATAGCCAGTCTCTGCTCAGCAGAGCTGCAGGGAGCCGAATCACCACAATGACTCAGAGGGACAATTGTGCTGGTGATTTTATTAACTGACCACTTTAAGTGAATGGAGACAATCTGGCAACAATCAACCGGTAACGGTAACCCGTCTGGAAAATGAATAAAGGCACTTTGGCAATAAGCCCCATCAATGAGCAACTGAACTGATTGTAATTCAACTCCTACAAAGCTTACATACATGAACATATATATGAAAGAGAGAAAGAGAGCAGAAAGAGGAAAAGAGAGGAGGAGGGAATAGGAAAAATGGAAATCACAGCCTGATCCTGTGTTGTTGCGGAGTAGCCAGCGTGGTCTGTAAGTGGTGGGTCAACAAAGGGTATTGCATTTATATAGTCTTTTTAACACCTGCACAGTAGGTTGTTCTGGAAGGTTCTCATTTTCTCAGGCTTGTACCTGCACAGTTATGCAATTCTGTCTCTGGACAACAACAGAAGGGAGGGAGAGAGAAACAGCCCACCTCTGCAGAACTCGCTCTGGTTCTCCTCCACAGGTGTCCCACTCAAGTTGTTTGAGACATTCTCTTTAGGAATAGTTTCTTGTTTATGAACAGTTTGTGACAGGGCACTCTCCTACTGTGTTCCTCAGGAGTCATCTAAAAGGAGATGCGGCTACTGAGCAGCACTGCATTTCTCTGGGTTAATTCATTTCTTGCACGGAGAGACGCAAGTCTCCTCATACATAATTTGTGCCAATGTCAAACTGATAAAACAGGTCAATGGGTTATCTAAGCAAAACACACTCAGGTGTAACTCTGACACATAGCTTGATCCACTCATCAGAGACAGTGCACAACAGGAAAAATGTTGACAAACTTGGATGAATAACTATCAACCACATACTAAACACTTCCCTTACATCAGAGAAGCTCATTGTAAACCCACACAGAGAATTACTGTTTGGTTCAGAGCAACAGCCAATTTAAGCTAATTTGTCATTTGTGCCAACTCATTTATAAGAAATGGCAAGTGTGCTTCAGAGAGGAATTAAGGCTTCACTACGTGTCCATGAAGAAAGCTGTTTCTTCTGACAGAAAATAGTGACCCTGTTCATGTGCAAGCAGAAGAAAGAAGGCGGCCTCTAACTGATGCCCAGGTAGGTGGGAATTTACACTCAGTGAGCCTTCTTTCTTTGATTATTGGACTTGCATGTTTTTCATGTGACCATGAAAGTATGGAGCTGAAAAGAGAAGAGCTCATGTAATCTGTACAGTGCTTTAGGCAGGGATTAAATATAACTAGATCGTCCAAAACAGGTATTCGTCTAGTTTCTACATAAAAAAGTGTCAGTCAGATAGCCTGAAATGCTCATAGGTAAATTGTTTGGTACTTCACTGTTCAGTATAAAGCTCTGGAGATTTTTTTTCCAACGAAATGTTTCTCTAATGGTTTCATATCTTAACCTTTCCTCTAGAAGCATGGAGAGGAACTTAAACTTTCGAAATGCTTGACAGCTCTTATAATATCTAATTTTCAATATTTTTTTTTCATATAATCTTTTCACATTTTACTTATGGATCACATTTTGTAAGCCTCTTCACTTTTTACTGTGCTCTTAACTTTATCCAGTTTTCCTAGAACTGCCTTAAACCTCAGTGCCAAAGGTGGAGTGCATACTCTAGCTGATGCATTACCAGAGCTGAGTAAAGCAGAAAAATTAGCTCTTGTGTTACTTTTGATAAGGTGCTGGACAGTGACTTATATAATTTTTGTTCATAGTTGCCTTACACTCCTTGCAGAAGTCTTGGTCAGGTAGGGACTATGTGGAAAAGAGTGGGAGATTGCTACTGCCCTTAGAGAGAAGCTGAATCTGGGAAGACCTTCCTGAGATTCCACAGTGGAGGGAGAATGGTTGGAGTTTGGAAATGGCAGCTCCTGAGGCATGACAAGAGTGTTGAGAGGAGCAAGAAAAGACCACCAGGCCTCAGAAGGTATATAGAGACTGATTTAGGTAGGAACAACACAACAAGAATTGTCCTTGGTGGGAGTGTGGGAAGTTGGGTTTAAACTATTTCTTTTTCTGAGCCATCTAATCTAGTCTAATCATTTTAGGTTGTTCCTTCATCCAAAAAGCTAAATGTTCTGGTCATTGTAAGAAATTGTGACTCTTTGGAGTGTAAAAGACTAATGACATTTTGGAGAAGCTTACTAAAGCAAGAAGATTCAAATGTCTGTTATCTGGGGTTCAACCGCATCATACTACATCAGGGTTTGTCCTTCTTGCAACAGTAACTGACTACTACCTTAATTTCAGTTTGACATCGATATAAGATAATGTAAAGTTTTTGGTCATGTCTTCTGTCTATACATTTTTTTCTCATTTTCATGTCTGCATCTGATTTATGAAAGCATTGAATGGTATCTCAAGAATCAATAAACGCTATTTCATTGATGTTTTCTCTCAGATTGACCATGCTCTATGCATATACAAATCAAATATTTATTCCAGTGGCTCTTCATTTAATTAATTTAGGCTAGTCTGTACACTCCAATCTCTTCTTCCCTCTCCTACATACTCATTATGTTAATTTTTTTTTTTTTCATGAGTTCTTGAAGATAATCATTAATTCTTAAGGAATTACTTCAGCTGCCTCTCAGTGTTCTAAGGTCAACTTTGTCGGGCTCTAATAACTCAAGCAACCCAATTTAGCTTAATATTTTTTAATGATTTCCCCCTCTTTTCTGTCTCAGGTTCCTACTTCACACTATTAACATTAATTAATACTAAAAAAATCTGATCATACTTAATCTGTTTGTTACAACAAGCAAAAAAGGCATTGAACATTTCAGATTTCTCTGAAATTCTAAAGAATTATTTATTCACTTTTTTAGTTACTCAGTGAACCATCATATTTCTCTTACTGTGGCCCGTACAACATTGTTTCACTCTCCACCACCCAGACACATTCAGCACATCTCACATTTTCTGTACTGCAGAAAGCACGTATTTTATTGACATGTAAATCATGTCAATAAAAATCATGTAAAATCATGTCCTATGGATTAAAAGTATGCCAATTCAAGAGTTAGGCCACTATTCAAACCCCGTGACATATCCCATTAAGACTCTGCTGTGCCGACCATGACACAGTTTTGACTGTATGTTACTTGTAGCTCTTCCGTTTCCTCCCTAGCTCTAGAGAGTGCCTATACAGAGGTTTCAAAAACTTGCTTACTGCCTCTCTTTTGCTTCCTTTATGACCTTGTTGTAACTTTCCAGTAAGGTCTTAAAAGAATTAATCTTTTCACCTGCACGCATCTCTCACATACACACACATTCACACTTTTGATCTATTGAACCTTTTATTGCTTGGTGATGGGAATAAGAAGCTGTGCAGCTAGCTAGCTCAAGTTCAATTAGTTCACTTTTTAGTTAACCAGTTTAACTGAAAGACAAGCCAGTAGGACCTGAGGAGGCTCACATCTGACATTATGGGTCTCCAGAAAACATATTATTCTCCCTCTGCTACTAGGTTGGATGACAGTAGCTTAGTAACTTGAAAGATATAAGGAAGAAAAACCATATCACTTAAGAGCACTTAAAGCTCCATTACACACATTTAAAATAAATTATACATTTCCCATTGACATCTGTTTATTAATTAATTCAATTAGTTTAAATTCTGTCTAAATACGCTGCTTTTTTTTTTTTTTCTTTTAATTTATGAAATCTGACAGGCAACAAGATGCAATAGGGTAAGTGTCTGGGCACGGAATCTGGAAGAAGTTGTCTTTTGAGGGGATATGGAAGAGACAACACGAGAAAGGAAACTTACAAAAGCCAAATGCACTGCTAATTTATTTACTGTTACAGGTGTGTCAGCAAAGCATGAACAGTCATGGATGAATGAGGTACATGAATCATATATTTAAAAGCATGTGTATGAAGTTCTAGAGTGAAATACTGCATGACTTTTTTTTTCTTTCCCTAACTGCTTAATTGCTCTCCCTTGACTTTGTTGACAGATCTGACAGCTGAAGTATCTCTTATTCTAGATTAACAGACACTTCAGTCTTTAATTTTGCATATCTTTAAGGAACCACAGATGAACATGCAAGATGAAATGGAATATGCTACCTTCACACTAATTTTCTGTAGAAAAACTTAAGGCTATGGTCAGTCAATCTTTTATATGAGGCAAGATCTCAGCAGTGTAAGGTTCAAGCAGTAAATATTTAGCCAGAGAAAACTCATCTTCTTTTGTGTTTTCCTCAAACTCATGAACTGACATTCAGAGAGTCACTGCAAGCCTCCTCTTTTGAGGACAATATTCTTCTTCAGCAAAGACGTGTTGAATTGACTGAGCAGCTCAGATATGAGTCTTGTCTTGCATGCATGTTCATGAATATATTTCCAGTCCCAGAATATGCTGGACTGCATGCTTCTCAAAGTCATATACTTCAGCTCACTCTTAACAGGTCTTGTTCCGTTCATTGATTGTTGTTTTGAAGAAATCATGAAAAGTTGAAATGAGTAAAATCAGAAACGGAAGCTGTTAAATGGGAGATACTAGAGGCAAACTCCCAAAAGAAGAGTTCATATCCAGATACTATTCAACAGTTAAGAAATGCCAGTTCTGAGCTGACAGGCAAATTCAATGAAATGCCCTATGTGCATTCTGTGGGGAAGTAAAAAAAGATTAATTCTCACTTCTAACAAAATCTACCTGCTTCTTTGAAAAAGATAGTTTTCCTTCTGCAAATGTTTGAAAGGAAACCCTGTTAAGTTTCTCGGTCAATTCTTTCATTTTCTTAAAGTCTGTATGTTCCTGCAGTATCAAATCACCGTTAGCCACGAATGTAAGTTACAACTGGTAATTCACCAGCATTTTTCAAACAAAATTCATTTCAGGTATTGTACCTTTGAGTTTATAATGACCTGTAGCTTTCTGTGAGTAACATCTGTGTATTTCTTTTACTGATTGGCTCTCACTAAGAACACCTTTCTTCTTTTCTTCCTTGTTTTTCGCTTGGGAGGGTAATATGAAGCAGTTGGGTAACAGGAAAAAATTGCTGGAGTCAATTTCTTAAGAAACAGAGTCTGTGTGCTACCAGCCTCTCTGACTGTAATCTTTTGTTTTCAGTATCCATTACTGAGTATTATTATACTATGAATACACATGTAATCATATTCACAGGGACTCAGAGATGGTGCTGAGAGAGACCTGTAAACCTTCAAAACCTTGTGTGTGTAGTTGGTAAACCAACAAGTACATTCCTGCATAAGTTTAACCAAAACAGCATGCAAAGAAGACCTGTAGGAACTTTCAACTGAGAAAAAGGCTGTCTATTTGTTCTTATGCATGGGCAGGGAAGTGCCCAGGCTCTGACCACACCAAGAACTGTCTGAAGGTGAAGCTAGCAGTGCTGTCAAGGACTACACCAATCAGAAAAGGGTCAGTGCTCAAAAAACTTTGCTCACTACCTGTGTGCTGCAGGAGGAGACAAGTAGAAAGGGTCTCTAGTATTATTCAGTAGGAGGCACATATGGACCTGGCAGTTCTGAGCCACCTGGAAAGCAGGGTGAGGTAGGGTTTTTGGGCTAGTGGTCCTTAGCAAAATAGGGCAGCCTGAGAAAATGGGAAAAAACTTGTGCTGAGGCGTCAATACAGCTGCTCTGTATTACTTATTTTTAGTATTCTACTGCTTTAAATTGGAAAAACAAACCTGTGAGTTGTAGAATTTCTGTTCATTGACTGATGATGATAAAAATTTTCACAGGGTACAGAAGGCTGGTAAGTACCCTACCTTTGAACACTATCCAGAGCTTTTTGTTGTATAACTTTGGGCTTAATTTTTCATGGGAATTGCCCTTTATAGACAAGAAAACTATTCCTCCTCCCTTCCTCTAAAACTGTAAACTGTCTTTTCTATATGATCAAATAAGCACTGATAACAAGAATGACACATTACAGAATTTTTTTATGCTTTCATTAATATTATCATTTAATTTATGCTACTGTGACTGCTTAATTTATGAGGAAGCATTGCCAATTAAGAATAATTGGGAACCAGGGTGCTAGATGTGTTTTATATATATATAGAGAGAGAGAGAGAGAGAGAGTGATAAGGAGAGCAACCACACACACGAACATATTTTTGTTCATGTCTCTCCCTGTTACATTCTAGCACTAAAATGAGTTTTAAATAGATTATTAGTAACTGATATTTATTCCAGACCATGAAACAGGAAAGAAATTGAGTTCAAAGAGATGCTAATTAAGTCAAAAGTGCACAGACTACCTGGAGTGACATGAGTTCAAAGTCATTTGTACCAGGTTCTTTTTGTTGGTCAGAGCTATAATCAGTTGATATTAGCACAGATTTATACCCAAAACAGTGAATACTTTGATCCCACAATATTTGAAAGATCAAAGTTTCATATGTATCACTGTACTTAAGCAGGATCTAGTGTAATTAGTATCCTATAGTTTCCTCCAAAAACCTATGGCACCTAACCCACTTCAGCTGCTAGGTTCAAATAATGGAAAAATTCCCTTTGACCTGGGCACTTTTCTTAAAAAGTATTGAAAAGAAACTGATCAAAGAATATGTCTTTCCAGTAGTAGAATATGTCTTTCCAGTAGTTTTATGACTGCATCAAGCAGTTTCTGATAAAAATCCCTTTCCTTGTGTTTTATTTCTTTAGCTTTAAAGGTTCATGTAGAAAGTGTCAGCCCATTCTTATTCACTCTCTAACTTTATTTCAACATTGGCTGTTACAGTGTGCAGAATGCACATTGGTTTTGTCTTAATTTTAATATAAGCTTGATCCATGTATCAGCCGGGACTGAAAACATCATGCCATTTTCAGTCTTGCGGCAAGCTTTTAATAACAGCTCAGTCTTCTGCTATGAGGAGTGAAAAAAGTTCTATAGACTTCTTTTGTTTAACCCTATTTTCCATTTCTGAAATATTTCTGCAACTCTTACCTCTGATCAGATTAAAATAACAAAATTAAAATAGAAGGCATTTTTTTGTCTGTCTAGCTGGTTCAGAGAGTTTATTTTTTATAATATTTGCTCACCCACATGAATAAGGCTTAAACTGTAAGTGTGAGTCTGGGAAGCACAACTGGAAACCGCAAAGAAATTTTGCTAATCTACCTGAGCCAGGTAACAGTAGCAGGAAGGAATGTGAACTTCAAAGCTAGGCCATACAAGCCTGGGGCACCTGGGAACGTGCTCTGGTTGCCAACCTATGACAAAGTCAGTCTTGTTCTCTTTTAGCTATTATTCTTAGCTAAGTGAAATACTTTAAACTTTCTTAGGCTGGCAATCCAGTCTCCAGACACAACGTGAGCAATACCCTGTGTGAGCTGGCCTATATATCCAAGTGCCTACGTATAGATCTTATGACAGGATGAGAGACACTGCTTACAGGAAGATTGCTTTATGGCCTCTGAGTAAATCTTTCCTTACATAAATGACCATGAGCTCTGCTGAACATTTCCATTGACTTTCCCTCCTATATGAGTCAGAGCTATTTTTTAAAACCCTTTTCAAGGTCCAAAATAAGCTTTTAACAAAGCAACTAGATGTCCATTGATCTTCAGGATAACTTTGGCCAAAAACAGTCAGGTGAAACACGTTTAGGGGAGAAAATTCTGCAGTAAAATGCTTGATCCAATTCCTATTGCTGCCAGTGTGTTTGGATGAAATCTGTGCATTTATCCAAGGCTTTTTGTGCTTTAAAAAAATCTACTTACATTAAACATACCACTTACAAGTTCCTTTGTGAACAAAAATTACTCCGAGTGTGAATTCAATAGATCTGTGGAAAGTTATGAGAACCAGGAAAGCAAGAGCATATACAACCAAACTACTGAGTCTGTAACATATTTATCACAGGAAGGGAAGATAATCTCACAGTACTTTTCAGAAGGTTTTAATTAAATTTCCTTGTAATCATGGTGCAGAAGAGAGAGGACTGAGAGTAGCATCAGCACCTTCTCTGTCATTCCTCTGCCCAGCAGCTCAAGTTCAAAATCCAAAAAGGTCAATGGGCACCTTCTGGTTGCTACAGAAAGTCTTTGGGTGAAAGTGTTGGTGCCTGAGAAAGGCATGCATTAGGATAAGGAACCCTTCCTCCCTGGCTTAAAACAGATTTCATGAGATGTTAAATAAAACTATAAATTTATGTGGAAGCTTTATGTTGTCTTCTGCAATAAGCAATATTGGTTGGATTAGACTGATAATTAAGAGGAACTATTAGAAACAGGAATGGAGATGATTGTAAAGAGTGCTGAGCACAAGGACTGTTGGGGGAAGAGCAGGGATTTACAGTTGTCTGACTCAGGTGATGTTTTTCTTTGGGACCAGGGCTGGAGTAGGGAGTGGGAGGGCACTCAGCAGCCCAGCTCCCTTCCCTCTTAGCACCATGATGTGATACACTGTTGGCCCCAGAGGGAGGTCGAGAATAGAGACCTTTAAAGGAAAGATTTTTACTATAACCAGCCACTTTTCTTGTTCTCACCCTTTTCCAAATGTGCACATCATTCATCCCTGATACATAATTATTTGCTGTGTCTTTCTTTACAGTTCCTACCATGAACATTATTCACATTAGCAGAAACGAGTCATGCTGGCTTGAAACCACACATATCCTCAACTTGTGAGGAGGTAGGCCTGTAATGGAAAGAGTTAAGGAAGAAATTAAGGTACCACCTGTCAGTGCTGACAAAGCAAGACTTGGACAACAGCTTATTCTATGCACCAGGACAGACTGAGGGGTGCATACAATTTTCTTGACAGAAAATGCCATTACATTTGGCTGCTGCTGCTGTAAGCAGCTGTTCCAGTCACTAACCCAGCTGAAAAATCTTTCATATCTACTAGAGGAAGGAAGATTGTACTCTGATTAAAGCAAGAAACAGTGTTCAACAGCAGGAAAGCAGGGTTCAGCAGACTCCCTCAGTCGGCAATATTGGAGAAATCCAGTGGGAAGTTCCAGCTAAACTAGGATACACAAGGACAAGGACTGCAGGGTGAGAGGGGACATCTGTAAAGGGAGACTGTATTGCCATGTTGGGTAGAAATTACACACCCAGTGATAAACTAGCTTTTGTTATTCCTTTCTGTTCTTTTTCTGACTTTAATCTCATTACATTTCCCCTTCCTTCATAACTGTCAATATCCACTGAGAGCTTTGACCTGCTACCTACAAACTATCAGACTTTTCCTTTCAGACAGTTCATGAACCACTCATCCCAAGGGACTGTTCAATATATTCAGACAAAATCAATACTAAATTCCCATCAGCAAACTTGAGCCATCCCAGTACCTAAACAGAATTTCAGGGTAATCCAAGCAAAACCTGATTAGCCTAGTCTGACTAGAGCTAGTTAAAAACTTCCACTGAAATTGGGTTGCATATAAAATCAATTTTTTATATAACATTATCTGATGTTCTCTTTTTCTTGTCTTTGTTTTTAAAATGGGCAAAACCAGAAGGTAAGCAGTGCAAGATGTATGCATGGCAACTTCCCAAGTCTGATAAAAATGTGACAACCAACTATCTTTTTGTTTGGGGGTTTTCACTGAAAACTGTATCTGAAAACATAAACAAATATTATATGTTTTTTACACTGAAGTTTCAGCTGGAAAAAAATGGAGCAAAAGCAAGACAGTGTTCCTTTGCTCAGCATGATTGCTACCTTACCCAGGCTTGGGAGGCTGAGGGCTCCGGTCAGAGCAACACGAAGGTGGGCTAGACAGGAAGCAACAGCTTACTACTGTCCTATGAAGTCTATGGAAAACTTAACACCCTGCAAAGTGGGAGTGTGCATCCACCACCATTACCCTACTGACAGTGCTGTCAGCTTGCCCCGTTAGCATGTCAGATTCCTGAAAAGGAAATTCTCCCCCTGTACCTCCCATTGCTGGCTGAAAAGCAGGTTTCTGTAACACTCCTACAACTCTATCAGAAACCTTGCCTCCACTTTACTCACTTGTGCACAAGCCTCTCTGCGGGATATAGAGAAAAGCAAGTTTCAAGGAGAGATTTGCCTGCAGAGCTTTTTCCACATATCCTGTACACAGGTATTGGCTACCCTGTCCTCTGTGTTCAAAACAAACCCCAACTGGGCCACACTGCAAAAAGCCTCAGCAGCTGACAGATATTTTAGTCTTACTCTTGCTATGCAGCAAGACCTCTGCAAGCCCTTTGGAGAGCGCAGGGTGCAAAGACAGGCAGGCTGTGCCCATGTGAGCCCAGCACCCTGGGGTTGGTTCCCCCTGGGACCACAGGAACAAGGCTTCCTACCTTCCCAGGCAGCAGGCTGGGGAAAAGGATTTGATCCCCTTCTCTCTTGCAAGCCGCTGCTGTGTGGACTGTCAGTCAAAGTGAGCTAGCAAGACTGTCCATATCTGCATTAATATTGGAGTAAGCATTAAGCTTTACAAAACAATAAAGTCTGGCTTGAAAGGTGCTAACAACTCCACCGATTTAATCTGAATCAGATTAAATATTCATTTCAATAAAATCTGAAAAAGGCCTTTTTTTGAGGCTTCTTTAATTTCCAGAGCCAGCTATAGAGGAAAGAAACAAGGGGACAGAAGGGACTCTACTTTTGAATCTACCTTAATGGTGGCATTTGGCAAATAAAGAAATGTTTATCGTTTGAGTCCTTCTGGGTTTGTTTGTTTATTTAGCACTGCCTTTCACTCCCACTGCAATTTTGCCAAAAAGCCTGCAATGAATTCTAGGAGAAAGTGGAGTATGTTATTTCAACTTTTTGCCTGCTATATCTATCAAATTATTCATTTCTCAGACTGCTAAATTTTATTTAAATTCATAGCTTTTCTAACCACAGACAAGATTTATACACTGAAAAGAATGAATGTTAGGGGTTAAATGGACAGTTTTGCACTTTAATTGAATTATTAATTCACTCCAGTCAGTCTTTTAGTGATTTGTGTCTTTATTACTTTATTTTATAATCAGAGATACTTCATAATTGTGAACAATATTAATAATTTGCATGACAAGAAAAGAATTCAAGCGAAAGTTACCCACATACATAACAACTACAAAGCTGATGATGTGAAAAGAACAATACTGGCACTGAAATATTTTTGATAGGAAAAAAAAATGGGTTAAATTACATGGGTTTGTATATCTGTTTTGTATGTTTAAATGCAAGTTCAATTTGGTTGTCTGATTTGCATCAGAAAAATTCATAAATGTGCCTATGCATATAAATATGTGTGTATGTTCATGCATACTTAGGGTTATGTACATTAGAGATTTCAGTGCCCTGTGAAACATTAATTAATCATGTCCCTTCTAGTGCATCACCTGTGCTCTGCCCACTTGTCTGCTTTCACAAAGGCTGTCTCTAATAGCCAAATCTCTAAGCAGCTTCTATCAGCTGCCAAGTTTTAAAAAACAGACATCAGTCTCCCAGCACAACACATCATTCTTTTGACTAATATGAGAATCGTCTTCTGTGATCCTGCTTAGCTTTACTCCCCTTTTCTTTCCTGCCCTCCTTTTCTTCTTTTCCTCCCTTACTTCACAGCTGCCTGGGAAGGAAGCAATGAGCAATCATCACTCTTGGACAACAAACAGATATAAGGTCTGATTCAATGACAGTATTCCAGGTAGTGAGAAACGGGAATATTATGTTATATAAATAAGTTTCATACTTATGTTACACGGGCATGTACTACATACATAAAAGCTACTTGAAGTTACTTTGAAAACTCTGACATTCCATGACTTTTTTGCACTGGACTGAGGGTAAAGTACAATCCCTTAAAAGTGGAAGTTAAAAATAGCCTCATAAAACAACATTTTTACAAGTCCATCTCTAGGTGCCCAAAATACTACCAAAGCCATTTTTTATGTAACATTAGACACAGAAAAAAAGACAGTATAAAGTGATTATGCATTTCTCCTCAAAACATTTTCTTAACTACTTCCTCCTGAGCAAAGGTCTGAAGCACATCCATCTCCTCCATATTTTGGTGTTCAAAGACCCTACAACCTTTAATGTACTTACCTGCAGCATGCACCCTATGAGAAATTCCATCATATCATCCCTCTATTAGAGGTGGGCTGCCTGAAGCCACATAGGAAAACTGGAGTAATCCAGTCCTGAACACAGGGCTCCCAGTCCAAGTTGTTATCTCGGGGCATCCTTCATCATTAACTTTTGATATGAGTTTCACACAGCTGCTCATGCATAAGGAAGTCATTGCACTGCAGGAGTCTTTTAGTCAGAAAATTCCAGCTGTGATATTTTTTTGGTGAGTTTTGCCACATTTGTGAACTCAAGATACAATTCTATTCCATTTGCCAAAGGACTTGAATACAGTTACTTTTCATTGTAATTCCTAATGAAAGTGTAAAAATATCACAGTTCTTCCTGAGTAGAATGGCCTTGTACTTTCAAAGCTAGATGTAACAGCAACTCTGCATTCCCCATGCAATCCTGGCTGCATTTCTACGCATGTTAGCTTTGCTGACCTACAGAAACAGATGCAAAGTGCAGTTTTCAAAAGCATTGTTAATACCTAAATACTTGAAAGCACACAGGCACCTGCTGTTCATTTAGAAAGTCAGGGAATCTAAACACCTAGAGTGTAGGACACGTGCACCCAGCTTTTACTTTTGAAAAACATGATCCAAACCCCTCAACCACCAACAGGTACCAACATGCCAGTCAGGATGTCTGACAGTCCTTGCTATGGCTTTTGTTATCTGTACCGCTGGTGCCTGAAGGTCACTTATGCTCCTTTGTTAACTTTCCAGTCTAAAAACAGGTCAATTATAGCAGGAATACTCACACAATCTCAGTTTTAGATTAGACAGATTAGTCTGTCATTAGATTAATGTTGAGATTAGACAATCTCAACATTAGAATGATGTTGGACAAAGGAAAGGTTGGAGGTATAATACTTTTAGTTTGATAAAGGTTTGTAATTACCAAATTTAATATTTCTAACATTGTTTACTATCACCCATGAATACTTTACAACCTTTCTTCTTGGTTGATGGGAAACATTCTGTCTGTTTTCTCCAGAACAGATGAAACTCCCAAAATTGAGGGCAAATTGTAGTATGTCAGAAACAAGAATTCCAAAGGTTGATAAAGGCATTCCTACTTACTATTGGAGAAGAGCTTTGAAACTTATTTTCTAGTTTGTTTCCTGCCAAAAAAAATGTTTCATATGACCTTACTGTTTCCTAAGTTTTTTTAGAAGAACACTGAGTAGGTCTTTAAATATTTCCATGAAATGCATATCTTCAGAATCCAGTAACCTGTTGAGGACAATTGATGAAAATATCAATTTAAAAGAAAACTCTTCTGTGTTCAGGAGAAAACATGTAACTGTGTGTGCAGAGACCTCTACTTTATTCCAACCAGTGCAGTCCTGACAAAGGACTCCTCGGGTAGCTTTATATAAATCCCCATTCTATATGTGTCATAAAATGAAATATTATTTTAGAGAATTCCTCTTCATCTGAAGTTCTTTGTGCACTTTGTATCAGCGAAGAAACATAGGAAAAAAAGAACAGGATTAGTGTCTAGATCTCACCAATATTTTATAGATAAATTCAACAAAGGGTAGGGAAAAAGAACATGCCTGAAAGATGTTTCTGCCTCTTCATAAATGAAATATGGCAATAGGTGACCTTATTATGCAAGAAGCACAGAAGCATAAGCAAAAAAAGTGCATGTCAGAAGAAAAAAAGAGATCAAATTTACAGTTTCTTCTCACATTTGAAGCAGTTCTTCCTGAAGCAATACTCTCAATTGGCATTGAAGTCAAGGCAGCAATTGCCTGAGTTCCTGGTAGCCTGGTTATTTCTGCTGCTCCACCTCATACAACCACGTAGCATGCACAGATGTTCATTCTTTGGAATAACAAGAGAGGAAGATGTGAGTGTGCTGAAGGTCAGGAAAAAAAATCCCCTGATGGGCTGTGATTCTACACAAAATGTAACAGAAAACAGAATTACTGCATTGGTTAGCTTTGTTTACTGCATTGAGTAATTATGCCTGAGACATAAAAAAAAAAAAAAAAAAAAAAAAAAAAAAAGCATGAAAACTGCATAGAAAATAGTGGAACAAATAATCCTAGCGTGAACTCACTTCTGCAGACATAAAGCAAATGTCTTCTTTTTTCTGAAACCACAGGCAACCCACATTATAATACTTTGAGACTAGATCCAGGGCTTCAATGTCACCCTGATTATCAGCAAACCTCTTCCATTTCAACCTGACTTGTGAATGTATTGCTCTCTCTGCCTCTCTGCTTCTCTCTCTTCCCTAAAATTAGATTGTTATCTCTCTGAAATGATCCTACACATACTTGTTGAATAAAGATTAAAGAACAAGGCTAGAGGAAGAGATAAATTATGTTATAGACCAGCACTGGTAAGGGGAGTAATCATTGAAAAAACGTAAAACAAGCCAAAAGAATGTAATTTTATGAAGATCAACCCTACTGATAAGGCCACCAAAGAGAGGCCAAGTCAGAAGCTGCAGCTCCGTGGAGGCTAAAACTAACAGTCTTCTTCACAGCAAGCTCTCATGGTAGGATGTCAGTCAGGTCCTCCTTCTGTTTGAAACTGTGCTTAAATGCCTGTGCCTGTCCCCAGCCTTTTCCAGAGGGACCAAGGGGCTGCCTCAGTGGCACTTCCATTTCAAGCATCTTTGAATTACTTATGTTTCCTGTTACAGCATGAAAGGCCAATTTGTCTGCTGCTTAGAACCTCAATCTCCTATTTATAAAAACCTGCATCAATGTCTTTATTTTTACTCATGTAGTAATCAGTTATGTAGGCATAGCTCATGCCTACACGTCTCAGTAACCATATGTTTGTGTAGACATTTGGTACGTGCAGGCAGTTTTTAACGACAGTATTTCCTTCTTGTTTTTCTGAACAAAACTCAGGCTTTGTTTTTTTAGAGCATGCTGAACTGACAATATTTGAAAACCCGGCTTCAAAATTACAAACATATTTCACCCTTCTTAAAAGACTGAACTAGAGTAGAGACCTCTTTGTTTCTCAAGGGCAACATCACACTGAAAGTTTGTAGCTGTAATTTCAGTGTCACTGTAGTCACCCAGATCACACTCTTGTTGGTTAATGAGTGAGATCTGAAAACCACTGAGAAAAAAGTGCACTTATCTCCTGTCCAGACCTCCAGACTTTCTTGCTGGACTCCACGGTGTTTTAATATGCTGCATAAAACCATTGGCCTTGCAGACAGAGTTTGCCTAGTCTCCCATGCTGCAAAATGAATTAAAGCTAGGAAAATATGTAAGGTCTTTGTTGGTATCATTAGTACATGTGGGCTGTTGCTGTGACCTTGTTCACCTGATCCTAGGAGTCAGTCTGCAAGACCAGAAATGGTAAAAAAGATGGAATATAATGACATGAAAACATGGTTTGTACTAGAATAATAATCATAATCCTTAGTCTCATTTTACACTTTATACTCAATCTTAAATGCCCATATATCAATAACCTTTGCTATTGTAGCCTATAAACACAGGAGTTTCCTTCTACACTGTTTGCCTTTTCTTTTGGCTTGAATTAGTTCCCCATTGCTTCCAGAGCTGACTGAACCCTGAGTTCTGATGGGTGCTTCACTTTTAATTTTCAAGACCACAACCATGACCTTACTCAAGACTGCCTTTGATGTGAAATGCTGGACAGTAAGAAGAACCCATAAGCCTGGGTATGAAGTGTTGCAGTCTACTCACATGGTAGATGAAACATTTTATCTTCATGGGGAGTTCAATTAGCAAATTCAGCGCCAGCATTACAGTCTAACAAACTCTGCAGAGTAACATCTGGGATATGAACGTGTATGGAGTTGAAGTGCTAAGGCTTGGACAACTGGCCCAAGCCAGAGTTGACCTATAGACCTATTTGATAACTGATAACTGATAACCATTGTGCACTATAGTAGGTATTGTACTAAGTTATAACAACCCACTTATGCTGATGTAAAAAGTCCTAAAGCTTTGAAGTACTGAAGCCTGAACAACAGGCCCCAAGCCAAAGCTGCTAACTTAGTACGGAATCATTGACAAAGTATGTAAACTCGCTAGTGAAAGATGCAGCTTAGACAAAATATAATCAGGAGTGAGGAGAGAATGTATCCAATTTCCCTTGTTTAGCCTGTTCAGGGCTGAGAAACCAAGTATCTGGCCCTGTTAGAAACTCCCTTGGATTCCCCCCCGAGCCCTGGCCAGGCTTTGGGTGGAATCCAACAGGAGAATGAAACCAGAAATTTTCCTCTCAAAGCAAAGGTGCCAGCTGTTCTGGCCTGTCGATCTCTGGTCTATAAGTCTGGGCCCCTTTGCCGTGACTCTGGCAGCCTCACCTACGGGTGGAGGCACCGCGTAGGATTTCCCCCTTGCCGGGACAGGCTCTGCAAACCCTCGCTGTGACCGGGGCTGCCCAGCCACTGCGGGGCTGGATGGTGGTAACGTATGCAAGTGGTGATGGATCTTTATTAATCTCCATTCTCTCTCTGGTGTGGTAATAATTTAATGCATTACCCTGTTTTTTCCTATTTGCTGCTTCAAGTGCACTACTCTGCCTTTTCTTACTGCATGTTTTCAGTATTACACAGTTATCACCAGTAAAATACGCCTGCTCTTTTCACTCTGGTGTCTGAGTTTAATTGGTATCCTTAAGCAGCAGAACAGGAGTTGGTGTGGGAAAGGACAGCAAAGAAAACAACCTAGGCTTTCTCCGGAGTAGAGGTATACATAGTTTTATTCTGATGTTTCTAGAACTGTTAGATTGTCTCTATAATTGCGGTCTAGCAGGGCTTATTCTCTGGAAATGGTTTCTGTTTTTTCCTTCAGTTTTCACGTTTTAAGTAGGACAGTGACTTGACTGTTGAAGGTGTGGGGCATATTTTCTGTCTTTTATCACAGCAGATTAGCAATTATCTGCTGGGCCTAAATGTGGGGCATAGCTGACCTAAGCAAGAGTCTTAAAATTCCATGCAGTTAGTGAGCAGGGAAGCTGATGACCAGCAGAGCAGAGAATAAAAAAATTAGAGCAATTTGCTGAGTACTCTCATGGTCATTTCTTTTCAAGAAGGGAACACTCAGAAGTGAAGCAGAAACAGTCTTCACAGGGATGCAGGGAACAGAAAACCCATCCTGTGAGAAGGAGATTGTGTCTAGCAAAACAAAGCCTGAGATGCAATATGATGGTTTCTAACAATCATATATATTCCAAACACAGCCTAGGAAGGAAAACAGATATTTGAGCTGAAGGACATTAGTGGACACACAATTGCCATGGCATTATATGCTGTCATGAGTAAATTTAAACTTTAAACAAGAAGATTTTTTAACCCATAAAGAAGTGCAGGTCTGGGACTGCCTTCTCAGAGGGATACTACAGGAAGGGCAGAAGGGAATTATTTGTAAGATGGCTGATCATTTTATGTAAAGTATTAAAATGCAGTTGCCTCTAGTAGCTTGGGAAAAGACTTGCTGACCCTGGCCAGCCCTGCCATTTCTGTGTTTAAAATATTTCCTCGATTATTTATGAGTATGCTTCTTTACTGCAGCAAATATTTGCATTTTGTAAAGCACACAGGGGCAGAGCAAGGAAAGCACTGATTTCACTAACACAGGTGGTCTTCAGATCCTGCTGATGTGACTATGTCTGTTCTCCTCAGTAAAACCAGCCCCTCAAAATCTAGCCTATTTCCCAGTGCCTTTCACATGAACTTCTGAGGATGACACTCACTTTCACACCACACAAAGACCTCTGGCCCTGCAGTAACTCTCAACCTTCGAATTTTCAACTAATTGTTGTTTTCATTTTCTGATGGATGTAAAGATAAGTGATCCTTCACATGCCTTTCTGAAAATCAACAATTAACACCTGCCCCAAGCATGTGTAAATTGTATGACCATTCTGTCCTCAGCTAGCTTTGCATTCAGCTGCAGTTAGATTCCTAAAAGACAAAGGGCTAACAATCCACAGTCAAAACAACATCTAAACAATGACTAAATTATGCCTCTATGCCAAGGGAGAGCCCCTGACAGCTGCAGTTTGTGTATGGCTCTTCTAAACCAAGTCTTAAAACCCATTTTCCTGGAATATTTTTGTCCTTGGAAGTGTGAAGAGGTGGAGTCTTAATAGTGTTCCCCTGTGAAAGAGAGGAAAATTCTTACCTTTCTGCTTGGGACATTAGTGCACGATTTTTTTCAGCGGCACCTCTGGTATCAGACAGCTAAGTGTGGATTGTGTGGTCCGTGCCATGACTTCAGCTTTGATCAGTGTTTGTTTTTGTACACTTGCAAAAAACTGTCATAATATATTGAGTAACAGCATACACATAGTTCATGCTGCTGTATTTGAGCTTCATCTTTGCGGGTGTGTGATCCCAACCACTGCTGTGCTCTTACACAAAACCCAGGGCCAAGCCTGGCTTTGTACATTCCCTGGGATGGATCCCAGTGGTGGTTTTTAAACCTTACCTTGCACACGGTGCTGACACTCGTGGGTTGTCACCTCTGTCCTCACAGAAGGTTGTTTTTTAAAAGTATTTAAAGAACAATTGTGTGTCTCACTAAACAGAATGATCCTAAAATTAAGAAACATTGTGACAACAGCCTGTAAATTAAGAGGCTCACTCGTATTCCACAGCCCATACCAAAAGGAAAAAAAGATACTTCCAAGGGTTTGCCTACTTGTTCTCTTTTCAGAACATTTACAAAAACTAAAAAACAAAAAGTAATAAAGGAATATGGATTAAAGCAAAATCTTTACTACATTGTAGAGTGACTATAAATCAGAAAACGCAGGCTTGCATTCATCTGATTTACTAAAGAATTTTTCCATCTCTCTCAGACTTTAAATCGACTGTCTAGCAATTGCAAATGTCAAGAGGCTCATAACGATAGAAGAAAGCTGAGGAACAGAGAAAGAATGGTCTTTTTAAACTTATTAAAATCATCATAATGCTGATGATGAATAATCACTGCAATAATAGTAATGAAATAAGGGTTGATGTTAGTAGCACAACAATAATAATCCCTCCTCTATTTACATGGGCTCACCCATAAAGGAATAATGGGGAATTGCACAAACTCATCAAAAAAATGACATGCACTATGAAAATTTCTTATTAGAGGCTGAATTGGCAATACAATTTTTTAATATTTCCTTATGTGACTCTGTTTTCATGTGACAGGTTTTAATGGTTTGTTGCTGGTGGTTTTCCAAGTAGGCAAGCTCATATTTGGTGGATGAAAAATTATTTAAGCACTCTGGAAAACTAGAACAAAGAAAATCTTCTTGTTGAATCCTCATTAAAAAAGAGTAAATCAATAATTATTAGTCAGATGCCTTCTTCCTTAAACAGATCACATGAAAATATGAACATCTGACCCAGGCTGGGTATATGAAAAGCCTGAGAATCAGAGTTTGTGTATGCTCTGTGAACAGTTACCAGATCTTTACACTTAAAACCTTTCCTGATTCTGTTCTACTGGTTTCACAGTCAGAAGGCTTCTTACGAATGACCAAGCACCCTCCAGTCTGAGCAGTGGTTTTATTCAACGTGGTGAAGACAAGCAGCAAAGCTAACTATTGCATTGTGAAAGACCTGGGTGGATGGATAGGTAGCATCAAGAGAGAAAGAAAACATAAAGGCAGGACTGGGAAGCTGATAAAACTGAGCTGCCTCTGGAGGGGAGAAACTGTCTCAGCATAGGGGAAGACTGGCCTTCATGAACCAAGGAGACTGCTTACGTGGAGGGGAGGTGGTAGGTGCTTTGTAGAAACTGGAACTCAAATTGCCAGAAGGGGAACTTAAAATTGGCCTTGTGAGGAAAAGGCACGCGGAATGGTGTGGGGATATCCACATGCTCACTAAAAAAGGGTCTCTTCTCAAACTTGGAAGAGAGTACGAGATTCACCAAATGTCTCAAATATTACGCTGTCATGAAATATTAAAATAGCTGGTCTCTGCTTGTAGTTACTTTGTTTAGCTCTGTAGGGAACTTTGGTTTTTATGGTTTGCTTTTTATTTTATATATAAAAATCAGTTACTAAAGCAATGAAATAAAGTCTACAAAGGATAACATTAAAACTAAAGATTCATGAGGGGAGGTGCATTTGCATTTTGGTAGTTTACTGTTGATGGATTACTATTCCTCCATACGGTCCTGCTTCTTCCGTTGTATTCAGTTAAGGAAAACAAAATTCATGTAAGTATCAATTTGTTTTGCATTAGTGTTTTGCACAATCTACCTCACTCACATTTGTTTGGAAACTTCCATTTGTTATGTCAGTTTATCTGTTATTTTCTAGCCAGGCACATCTATGACAACATTTAAAAAAAAAAAAAAAAAAAAAAAAAAGAGAGAGAGAAAGGAAATAATTCTCCCTAAATAATCCCACAAGTATGTGTTTGGGATCCCTGAAAATGCTACTTTCCCTCCTCTTTACTCAACCTAAATGTGTGTGTTTTGTTTGGAGAGTAGATCAGAAAAAAATGGGGTGGGAGGAGAAGTCTGGCTCCCAGAGCATTTATACTCCAGGCTCAGATCTTCAGTTTTTAGGGCTTTTTTAAATTCCTGACATAAAAAAGAATTAATAATTCATATACTATATTAATGGCTGAGTTAAAACTTCAACAAGTTGGTGTTGCAAAACTGTCAAAAATGTAACAGCTCCTGCCTTCTTTAATTTCAGCTGCTTCTGATGAAGGGTAGGGAAATGCCTTATTGGTGTGCAGTGTTACCAATTATCTGACAGAGCCAGAGTGTATTTCCAGCTAATCAGAAATAAGAGCACAGAATTAAATCTCCTGTGTGAAACTCATCATTTACATATTTATGATTCAGAAATTATAATAAGGCTAATGAGAAACTCATATGGTGCCTTTAAAAGTCAAGCCAATCTTACTGTTAATTTTCAACAGATAAAGCTTCCTTGGTACACAGTAGTCAAAAGATAAAGTCTGTTGATTGTAGTTAAGTTTAATTAAACATTACAAGTTATTTGTGTGGATCCATACATGCTTTGCGTCAAGGGGTTAGTTACCTAAGCTGGAGCTCTCTCAAGAGAAGTAACGAATGGACAAGAGCAGGATGCTGAAAAAAACCCATGCAGGAAAGGTTATTTCTGCATCCATGTGGGTATAAGCACAATAAGACACAAAAGAAAAAAATTACCCTAAACCTTTTGGAGGAGTGAATGCTTCTTTAAAACCCCTGTGCATTGGCAGCCCTGTGTTGTATGTGCAAGTTGCAGGGCAAATGATGCGTGGGGACCTTATGGTTGTGGTCTTTAGGCAGATTCCCACCTCCAGTCTGAACATCATCACCAATCCACCTGCCCACCCATGTTCATAGTACATAAAAAATAGCTCCCCAGAGACCTCTAAGGTTGACAATGCTGGCAGATGACCCTTTCCATGCATTAATAGTACAAGCTTCAGCTGTTGTGAGCATCCTGACTTGCACAACAGTGGATACAATTTTCAGGCACTATATAATCTGCTATCATTGCTGACCTTGTTTTCCAGGCATGCCTTGTTTATCATACATGTCCTCAACCATAAAAATCAAAAGTGAAAACTTGTCTATCTCTCCCCTCTCCCAGAAGAGGTATTTACATTTAGATGTCTGAGGCAGTATGAGGCAGGAATAGGATTGTGCTTCCCTGGGCTCCTTTCCAAATGCTGTCTCTTGACTTTGGAAAAAAACATTTTGAAACCATGCGGTTAATACATCTATAGGAAAAAAAAAAAAAAAAAAAGAAGAAGAAAAAAAAGGAAAGAGCCTGTTTGCTAGCCACTTAGCATTGCCTTGTGCGGTGTTGAAGTAAATGGTTTCCATTGCCCATGTTCTGCTCACAGCCAGCACTTTATATGCACATCTGTGTATGTCATGACAGTGCCTGCCATCCACAGGACAAGGAAAGAAAAGAAGACCCCTTCAGTGCCAGCAGACTACCGTAAAGTGCTAAAGGTATTGTTGGCTGTGACCTTTAAGTACCTTTTCTTTCCAATATTCTCCATCCCTCACATCTACCGCAGTAGATAAGGGAGTGAAGATAAATCAAGCAACTTTTTGTAGTCATCATCCTCTTCAGCTAGAAAATGAAATAAATTTTAAAACACATTCGTATTTAATTTTTCTCTCAGACTAAAGTGACTAGTAGGAAGTTTGTTCCAATATATTTGTTGGTTTAAGAAATAGATTTTACCAAGAGTAACTATTAACTCAATAAGGGCAGACAAAACAAACACCTCTTCCTTCACTACCACTGGTTCAGCTATGTAGCTGAAGATCTGCAGTGGTTTACACTAATTTATCTCAAATCTGTCCGTTTCCACCTTTAATGACAAAGGGATCTGGGACGAATGAAGAAAAAGCCTGTGTTTTGCAGTCACCTGCTTCACAGAGGAGCAGCCTGGGGGCTGCTAGGTGCGTGCACACTGCGGTGGGAAAGGAGCACACCTGCCTGAATGAGGGAGAGGGACCTACCGCAACTGAGACCACGATACACACAGCTAGTGCCGTTCCCCACCCTAGGCATCGTACCCCACGGTGGGATCCCCAGAGCTCCTGGGGGTCCCTGCAAGATGATGGGCTGAAGTCGGGCAAGCCATGCTTCTGCTGTTGCTGTTGGTGTGCCCCTGCTCACTGACATTAAGAATTACACCTCCTGGACAGAGGCTCCTCCGGCATCACCCTGCCAACTTCAGGGGAGTGACACCTACAGAGAATTTTGCCTTGCAGCCCTAGCTGTAATGAACGTTTTTCATTATTTCATTTTTCACATCCCCACAGAACTGTTGTGCTCCTTGCAAATCACACCCATGGTTTTCATAAGTGTCTGCATTTAATTAGCCTCAGATTAGAAACCTGCAGCACCACTGTAAAGCAAATACTTAGATTGCAGTGAAGGACCAGAATAATAAAGGATTTTTTTTTTTTTTTTTCCCTGAAGGGAATCATTCACAGCTGCAGTAGCAGGGAGAGACACTTTAAAGGGATTATACTATAGACAGTAACTATCTTTATTAGTGCTGTCTGGAAAAGTTGCCACACTCAGATATCAGAAATACCCCTCAGGGCTACACAGCTATGGAACTTTCGTCACTTTTCATATGTAAAAGAAAAACATTAGCCACATAAAAAAAACCCAACCTGAGGAACAGTTTGACTGGTAAATATGTTTTCCATGCTCAACAGAACATGAATTAAAAGAAGCTTATTTTGGTTCTGAAAAAAAAAATTAAAAAAAATAAAAAATCTTTCAGGTTTGGGGAAATTACTTCAGCTTTCAGGAAAAATGAATAATTGTCTTGTGTAAGAAAATGTATGTGCTGTTAAAAATCTTTTCACTAGGGAGGTCTATGTTCTCCAAATTCTATATTTAAGTGTAAGAAGGGATATTTTCCAAGTTGAAGGCTTTGAAAAGTTGTTAGAGGAAGATAGCTAGTGCTATAAAGTCCCTTGTACTTTTGAAGTGCAACCTGAAAGAGAGAAGAAGCAGGCTGATTTTCTGAGGTGAATTTATTGGAGCATCATTAGAAAAAGTAACTAGGGTAACATTTGTGTGGCCATGAGGAGAACCAGGCTGGGGATGTGATCCGACTGAGTGACACCCCCATGGCAATAACAAGGAAAAGGTCATTACTCAGTTTGGCCATGCCCTGGGCAGAGATCCTCACACAAAGTCTTGCAGAGATTTCCTCCATGGAAGAACAGCTTCAGCAGCCCTTACCCCTCCATGCCCACCAACCCCTGAAATGTGTCAGCGCCTGCTTTTGTGAGGGTGCATGGTGAATCAGCTAGAGAAGCTGATCTGGAAAATGAGAGGCTTTATTTTTAGTCACGTTGTTTCCTTGATGCAGCACAACCACATCACTGGAAGAGCAGCTCAAGGGGCACTTGGTCAAGAAGGACCAACAGAGGAGGGAGGCGAGGGCAGCACAGATGCTTTCCTGACAGTGGAGACAGCAAGAGCCAGACCATAGGACTTCTGGGTATAAACAGCCAAAAAAGGTGACAGCATGAAAACATGATTTTCTAAGGCTTTGTACACTACTGACAACTAAAATGAGCAAAAAAAAGGACACTGAATACACAAGTCAACTTGTATCACCTAACTCATAAGGGTAAAAGAAGTTACTAAGTGTAAGGCAGCAGACAAGTGTTTTGAAATTAAACAGGATGGATAGTTGGACTCAAAACCAGAGATGGATTACCTGATGGCAAGGTCAGCCAACTGGATACTGTGAGGAACTAGCTTACTAGACAGGTGTTTTGGTGAAATAGGATTACTTCATGGATTTCATATTGTGGGCAGTGGGCGGAGGAGACAGTATTTGCTGATCAGCACTTTTCATTATTTTTGGGGGGAGTGGAATAGCCATTGAGTTAAAGCAAATTTTTCTGGCACCCCAGAAAACTAAAATATAAAACCCTGCTAGAGACATGGGTGCATAAACCAGCTGTATTTCAAAGAGTGTCTCAAGCTGTGATTCCACAGCCATCTCAGCAGTGGATAGCTGACCCTATCCCCATCCTTCCCCAGTGCTTCATCTCCCTATTGACAGTTCAGGCCTTGGAGCAAAGGTTGAGAACTGGACTGGGGGAACTGAATCGGATGCCAAAACTTTTACTGAAAACAAGACAGTCTGAGGTTTTATTGCCAGATTAATTTCTTGACACAGATCATGACGTAGCTGTCAAACAGCTGAGCTGGCACAAATCACAAGAGGTGCAGGGGTAGAAGGGAAGTTGCTTTTTAACATTTTAAACACTGAAACATGTTTAAATCTGTTTATTCATGTTAACAGGTTTAAAGCATATTGGTTGTGTGAGTTTAATACTGCTTCAGAGTAGAAAACCCCAGAACTTGAAGGTCATCTTTTCTTAACCAAAGCACCATTCCCGCAGCAACTTGTTTGTGACTAGCACTTTATAAGCAAACTGTAGAAATTAGAACATAAATTAGGATGATTCCACCAAAATCAATGAGATTCATGTGATTTACTTCAGCTGAGGATCTGGTCCAGCAGCATCACTCTGACCAGATGAAACCTCAGGATTTATCAGTCAATAGCCTTGGTTCTTCTCTGCAAGAAGCTGATTCTCACAGCATCCTCCTCCTGCCCTTTTCTTTTGCTCTCACACCATTGCCCTTAGCCTCTACTACTGGGCAAGTGGAATGACTGACATTAATTTACTGATGGAAAACTTATGTCATAAGATAATGCATTGTGCCCTGTAATGACAGCTCTGCAGCAATACTTTCCATCTCTCTATCTCTACTTGTCATCTTTCTCAGAAAAGCTGAATATTATCTATATGGCAGAAAATAATTGTGTTAGCTGTAAACACTTTTTTTTTTTTTTTCTATTTCACTGAGTTTTTTTCTGATCACTTCAGGTAATAGCTTCTCTCCTTTGAGCCAGTTCTCTTCCTTACTTGTTTTGGCTGACCCATACTGAGCATCACAGATTTATTTTCATTCCATTCCCTACTGTGTGAGTGCCAAAATATAGAGGTGGTTACCTCTTCTACTTCTGTGGCCTTCAACTCTATGTAAATGGCACAGAAATAGTTACTTTTTCATTCTCTGTCTCCCTCTTCTTTGGCTGATTTAGAAAATAACCAAAAAGTGTCAGGTGCAGAAGTTTTCAGCCAAACTTTATTAAAAGGAATTTTTTAACATGGAAATCAAGAAGTTTAGGTTCTCATTCCTTGTGACTCACTGCCTCATCTTAAGAAGAATTCCCTGTTGTAACAGCAAATGTTAATTTTAGCAGTTTCAGCATGGGTTTTTGGCTAGAAATGGGCAAAGTGCTTGGATACTTTTTCTGATCATCTGGCTCTTTCCCTCATTCCTTTCAGAGTGTTTATTTGGTGTTTGATGTCTTCTCCAGGGGATAAGCATTTTCACCTGGAATCAAACTAATTTCCATGTCTGATTCCCAGCCTCTAGCTCTTCCTCCCATTATCACCTCTGAACACCTTGTCCTACCAGTCATTAAGGATGTTGCTTCCATGGTTTTACTCATGGATCATGTCACCTTTGCTTTGTCTCGAGTTTTTTTTTCCACTGTCTCTTTTGCTCAGTTTTGCTAGCAAGAGCTGCTCACTACTCACCTGTGAAAATGCTCCCCCTCAGCATAAGTAATTTTAGTGACAGAGGTTTTGTGAACACAGTTGTCACTCCCAAGAAACATGCAGTGGTGGATCAGAGTGACCTCAGGAGCAGGTGACATATGAATCGTCAATGATGGTGTAGCACAGTAACGTTGTACACCCAACTAAGCCAACAGTAAGGGTCCTGGGGCTTTATATGTTTGAACTAGCTGCAAGATCATATTCCTTAGAGGAGTAAAAAGATCAGTTGAAGAACAGCTTGTCCTTAACTCCTAGAACAGGAGCTATTTGGAAGATTAAAGGCAATTTAAATATTTAAAAAGAGTAACTACCAAGACAACACCCGAAAGACTTTGTTGATAGAGAGTCCTACCACTGGGCCCCAGACAACTCTATATCTATGTCTGTTTTGTCATTCAGACATGATGTGTCCTTGGATACCGAAGTAACAGCTATTGAATACATCTTTGCTTTCACCTTCACTTCCTTTTCTGTGAAGATCTGCAAATATATTTGCTGCTGTAACTCTGTGGCATCCTTTAAACGCCTTAATAAAAAAGCATTAGATTTTTTTGTGATTGCATCGTTTTGTGGAACTTCTACACAATTTTAGTTCAAGAGTTGCTTCATATCAATTGTCCAGGTTTTGGCAAAATATTAATTTATACTTTCAATATGTGCAGACTGAAAGATAAGATGCAAAATGTGAAAGGTGTTAAGAACAAGTGGCTATTTCCAGACAGAACCAAACACCATATATCCTTTATGTCTTACTCAAAGGGCTGGCCATGTCAAAAACCAAAACATTACAACTATTAATGCAAAAATATGAGCCTAAATGGAGAGACAAATGATTTTTCTTGGGATTTCTTCTATATGTTTTTTCACTGAAAATATTTTTGAAACATAAAAGAAAGGCAGAAGATGGGAAAAGATATATTACTCTCTAAAAAATATTCAGAAATAATAACATTTTCATGAACAACACATGAATGTGCTGTTTTCTTCAGTTACTTCATTTTCACAGCTGAAAGTTAGTATTGTTAGTAATAGATTGGCATGGGCTTCCACTTTAAATTATTTTATCATGGCTTAATATTCAAATGATTATATTTTTAAAATCCACCTTTTCTGCCCATAGAGGAGCACTAGCTAAAAGCTTGTCCACTTGAAAGCAGCATGCACTTTGGCAACATTAATTGCTTCATGTAGTTTCAGCTGAGCTTCAGTACTTACTAAGAAGGGTCAGGCAAGGAATCCACGTAGAGTAGATTTTGTATTATGACATTCATACCCAAGATTGTTGCAGTTTAGCCTACTTAGCTCTAATACAGTGCTTGAGTTCCATTACTTCACATTTTGTGAAAATTAATTGATTTGTTCTCCACAGAATAAAATGAGCTAACTCATGATGAATATGAAACTAATCTATATTCTGAGTTTTTAGGCTACATGTGTGCTAGTAAGACTATTCCAATCTGGCTGGAAAGGCCCACATCTATGGTAATAAATGAAATAACTCTCCAGGACAAGGTTGCTGATTGGGAACTGTGTACTGGGAATGAACTCTGAACAGTTCTTAGTATCACACCAAGCCCAGTAGCTGTTTGAGCAAAGTGCTGGTTGTAACAGGCCAAATTTGTGCTAGAGAGCACTGGGACAATTTGCTAGCAACAGGCAATTGTAGCCTGGGACCCCGTAACTCTGGAGGTTACTAATATTTATGCTAGCCAATCACATTCACTGAAGTCATGGTTATAATAAAGCCAAATGTTACAGTTCATTTTTGCTACTCACATCTGTAAAGTTGTCTGTTAAAGATGAGCTCTGAAGACTAAGTTTACACATAACTATACTCTGCCCACATCTGGTTTTTGCTACAAAAAATTTTACATTTTATTTCTGCAGCTAGACATGTCATGAGAAAGATCTTCTTCCTAAAGATCCAGTTTTCATATTGTTCGTTCCGAGGAATATGACAGTCAGTTCAGAAATAGGTATTTAACTGATTTATTTGCTATTCAAAGTGACATGATGAACAGTTTTACAAAAAGTGGAACTGTTTTTGAATAATGGTAAGTTTCTTACACATATGCTCACACTCTCATTACTTAGATAGGAAATTCTACAGAATTATTCATTATTTTTTAAAACAATTATTTTCCAGCTTGACAAATCCCAGTTAATAGTAAATTAGGAAGAGTAGCAGTTAGTGAAACTTCATTCCATGGATTGCTCTTAAATGATTCATTGTACTAACGCTGAAGCTATCACCACTTGCTACTTGCTATTTGCACTCTGTTTATAATTTCCAAATTGCACGCTATTTTTTGAACAGCTCCCAAACCCACAGAGCTGTCCAGATGGCCATGTGAATGCTTCCAATGTCAGTACTCATGCAAACATGCATTCACACCCTTATTTCTGATATTTTACATTGCATTGAACATTCTTCTGAACAAAAATCTGCTTTCACAAACATTTGGAGAATGCAAATGAAAGGAGCTCTGAACACTATAGAAGCTGATTCATGGTTTCTATTCAGATAAATGCTAGTGAAGCCTTCTGAAACAGCTATAATCATGAGCGTATTCTTCCCCTCCCTATGACCCAGATTTGAAGAGGAAGTAAGTATATGGGTAACTTTAAACATGCAAATAGTGTCAGTTGCGTGCAGATTTACATATGCAATTACATTTCTTGCTGACCCAAGAACTGTAGGATTCTTATTCATGTTTATCTTTTTCTGAAATTTTATTGGAAATCTTAAGGAATAACATAAAAGTAGCAACTTGGTAAACACTAATCACCAATTTTAATGTCATAATGCAGGGTAGAAAGAATGACACTGAAACAAAAGAAACAGAAGAACAAGAGAACAGATAGAGAAGAAAAGTAGCCTTGGAAAAAGTACATAAAACCAGCATGACTGAGAGTGTAAGAATATAAATGCAAAGTCAATGGTTACAAGATTTAAAAGGCCAATCAATAAAGAAATTGCTTGAAGTAATTCCAGGGGTAGAATTGGTCAATGATAATAAACAAGATGAGGATCCTTCAAAAGGCCGAAGTGTTGCTAGGAAAAAAAAGTCTTCATGTGAGCTGAGGGAAATTAAAAGAAAAAAAATCATGTGACTAAGAAGGAGTCACTGTAACATTACTCAACAACTGAACATCAAAACAAATTATTTGACTACTTCTCCAGTAATCACATTACATTCATCTGAATGTATTTCTAGTTTCTTTATCATACATCCATTCAGAGCTTCTTCCTTTAGGAGAAAAATAAAGATTAATTTGTAGTAGGAACCATGAAGAAGCTAAATGCTAGACACTTTCATTGTGTACATTTTATAACAGGGTGCTCAGAAATACACTGAAGAAATCTTTGTAACGGATGTTTATATTTGCCTCTGAAGGAGTTTACAGTAGTATTAGATTTCACATAATTTTGGATACAGAGACAGTCAGCACAAAGAGTTTAAGCAATTATTTGCAATGCTGTTCTTCTCCAAGTCCTATACATATAAGTCACTCAGCCCTCTGCTCCTTTAATATTATAGACAGCTGGCACAGAAGTAGTAGGTAGATTACTTGGAAAGCAAATATCTGTTTAAGACACTGATGTTGACTCTGGCTTGTTTTGCTCTCTATGCCACAATGCTCTAGGATATTTGGGGATCTTTTAATTAAGGGGTGAGAAAACTAACAGAAGATAGCTCTTATCTGACAAAGTAAAAGAACCAGGAGAAATGAATGTGACCAGTCATGAGTGGTGTCCCCCAGGGCTGGGTTTTGGGGCCACTCCTGTTTAACATCTTTACTGATAATCTAGGCGAGGGGATCGAGTGCACCCTCAGTCAGTTTGCAGGTGACACCCAGTTGGGTGGGAGTGTTGATCTGCTCGAGGGCAGGGAGGCTCTGCAGAGAGACCTGGACAGGCTGGAGCCATGGGCTGAGCCCAACTGGGGGAGTTTCACCAAGGGCAAATGCCCGGGGCTGCCCTTGGGCCACAACAACCCCCAGCAGCGCTACAGGCTTGGGGAGGAGTGACTGGAGAGCTGCCAGTCAGAGAGGGACTGGGGGTGTTGATTGACAGCCGGCTGAACAGGAGCCAGCAGTGTGCCCAGGGGGCCAAGAAGGCCAATGGCATCCTGGCTTGTGTCAGCACTAGCGTGGCCAGCAGGGACAGGGAAGGGATCTGACCCCTGTACTGGCACTGGTGAGGCCGCACCTCGATGACTGGGTTCAGTTTTGGGCCCCTCACTCCAAAAAGGACATTGAATGACTCGAGCGTGTCCAGAGAAGGGCAACGGAGCTGGTGCAGGGTCTGGAGCACAGGTCGTACGGGGAGCGGCTGAGGGAACTGGGGGTGTTTAGTCTGGAGAAGAGGAGGCTGAGGGGAGACCTCATCGCCCTCTACAGCTCCCTGAAAGGAGGGTGCAGAGAGCTGGGGATGAGTCTCTTTAACCAAGTAACAAGAGATTGGACAAGAGGGAATGGCCTCAAGTTGCACCAGGGAAGGTTTAGACTGGATACCAGGAAGCATTTCTTTACAGAACGGGTTGTTGGGTGTTGGAATGGGCTGCCCAGGGCAATGCTGGAGTCCCCATCCCTGGAGGTGTTTAAGAGTCGGGTTGACATAGTGCTGAGGGATCTGGTGTAGTTGAGAACTGTCAGTGCATTCTCTTTTCCAGTATACTGTAAGTAATGAAGCTTATACTGAAGGCTTGAATGTTAAGACTCTTCAGTCACGGATTTTCATTTTCTTCTACTAATAATCAGCAGCAAAGGGAAAAGAAGATGGAACCTGAATATACAGAAGAGAATGAATAACAATACCAGTAACAATAATAACACCAGTAATAATAACAAGAATAGAATTAGAATTCAATTGACATCTGTGTATGACCGAGAAGAAGAACTTATGTGGAACAACTAAGTGGGTGTGTTTTGCTTTGTTGAGATGTTATTTTCAGCAGGCCTAAACAAAAGAAAGAGGGATTGTCATATTTTGTTCCAGTAAAATTAAAAAAATTTCAGAGCCACTAAAATAAGTAGAATACTATGTACTCCAATTCAGTTTAGCCATTGGACAGATATTGTTGAGTGCATAGCTACATGCTTCATGTTAAAAAAATATTTATGGTTAAAACTCCATATGTATATGAGAAAGGTATTAGTAACCTGTTTTTCCTCTGGAATCACTATTTCTTGATTGTGAGAAAAGACTACACTGTACACACTTGTGGAACTGTATTATAATGTACACTAACACGAGATGTTACTATGCACTGACAACTCCATGACTGTGTTATTACCTCGAGTCAAGGACTGGACTCCAAATTACCTTATCTGGTCAACTTAGTTTAAGGACTCTGAGACTGGTTTGAAGAGGTATAGACCTTTTTCATTGAAGAAATTTTCCTTTTTTAAACTAAATCACTTGGAGCAAAAATACATGATTTGCAGTGAGAGAAACAAAGATTTGTACACAGTCTCCATTAAGAAATAGTCTGAGGAGTCTCAGCCAATGTTGCATTTGCTCTGTTGTTTCCAACCCAAGATTCTTACAGAAAGTCAGATAACAGAAGTAGAAACCATCCAGAGGTTAAAAAACACAGAAAAAGGAAAACAAAACATGCAGAGAATAGTCTCTTTTGTCTGTAATTCTCTGAAAATGGGATTATATTGAAGAATAGTGCTGCTGGTGAAGCATAACCTGTACAGGTTTTCACTGAGAATTGGGCAGTTTAGATTCCATATTATCCCTCTCCACCCCTGGAGGTGTTTCTCCGTCTTTAGAATAACTCACACTTTAATTTTAGTAGACATTTTCATCTTTCATTTGAACACCAACTAGTTCCCATTTATCATCTGTGGAATAATTGCTCAGCAAGAATCCATTTGGAATATACCTATTAATGCCATTAGTGCAATTTCTCATTAATGGATTCATAAGTATTTTAAAAAAAACCACATGACCAGTATAAACAGAAGTTGGAACAGCTTTTCTATCTTGTAGGTATGCTACATTTGCCAGTATTGTGATTTTGTTTGATTTTGTTTATTTTATTTTACTTATATAGCCTTTAGGGACTCAAAAATATAATTCATACCACTGCAAAAATTTCTATTCTGTGCCTTTCCACTAGTAGGAACAACCAAAGTAATAATACTAACACATAGGCATTTCTTCCTGCAATACTTTATAATCCAGGAAATTTACTTTGAAGCCAGAGGCACTGTGTCAGATCAGAGTATATAGAATATGGTCAACCAACAGCACCATCTTCTGCCAAACACTTTCATCTTGAAAACAAAACCTAAGTAGGTGTAAATAGGTGAAGAGAAACAGAGGCAGCATATATCAACGGTATGACACCAAAAGGGAGTTAAGAGACAGCAGCCTGTGCTCTGTCCCCATTTATGCCACTCACGGATTGAGTAGCCTTCTGCATGCCCATGGACCTTTGGGTTTCACTTTGGACTTCGTATTTGTTGCATGAACTTAGATAGCAGCTACACAAAGAGCAAACCCTGAATAAAGAATTGAGAGCAGTCTCACATAGACCCTGCATGTGCTCTCACACATTCATATGTTTCCCTTTTCTTTCTGTCTTTCTAGAACCGATTAAACAGACATCACCATACTTCCCAGCTATAAAAGCGAGGTGCCTGGAAACAGTTCACTGCTTCCTCCACGTAAAATAACCCAAGAGCCATTTGACATCTAAATTAATTTTGCTGCTACATACTTTAAATTGTTGCTGATTAGAATTATAACTTACTGTAACTGTGCAATCCATAGAGCAAGTGAACCCTAGACTCTGCCAAACTGCAGGACACTGTTCTGACCAGTATTATGTTACCATGTACCCTGGTGCCATCTTTCTAATGTAAACCAGGTCACCCTGATTTTGTACCTGTCAGTGTCCTAAGCAAAACGTGCCCTGCCTATCCCAAGGCTGCTGTATTTTAGCCCCTGCTAGTCCCAAAGGGTTAAACAGAAACCTGATGTGAAAACAGGAGCTGGGAAAGTTCCCTTACTATTTGCAGGACAAAGATCACCATTCAGGCCACTAGTTTTAAAGAGTTTCTATTTTTACTCTTGCAAATTATCAGGGAAGATGTACTAATGACCCACCATTAAGAAGGGGGTGGGGTGGTGGAGAGAAAAAGAGAAAAGCATAGAATTTGTTTGAGTGAATAGGTGTGTTTGTTAGGCATTTACACGAAGCTCTTCCGTGTAGTTAAAAATAGCTACAGACAAAGGAGATGGTGGATGCTTAGAGTCATCTAGCCCGAACATCAAGCTGGGGCGCGGGGTGTGGGAACAGGACACGACACGACGACACGGTCTGTTATAGAGGTAATGGATTTTCTTATGTTTCAAAATTAGGGGTTGAGTCAAAACTGTTGTGTGAGCAGTTAGCAGAGGGTGAGCTTTGCGGAGGGTCTGTTAAGGATGTATGGGGCAGGAACGGAAAAGGTAAGAAAGGGGAAACCGAAAAACCAGAGAGGAAGGGGAAATAAGTCAGAGACAGACAAACCAGAGTGCAAATTAAAGCCTCCCCTGCGCTGCTGTGAGAAGTCGGGCAGGGTACTGTTTCTAAGTGAGCAAATAATGATAATGATAGTGCCCAGATATTGTACTATAGATTTTCATCCAAAAAGAAGGGACTCCACATTTTTCCAAATTTCAGTAATTAGCCAGCCAAAGGGAAACAACCACTTCTTTCAGTACAGTGATCTGCTATGGGTATGTCAGTTTTGCTGGAAATATGCTTGACTGATTATGTATGAGCAGAGAGAGTCTGTCTTCTGCATTTTGAACAGAATTAGACGATACAGACTTTCATATTCATAAACAACAAATTTATGAAACAGTCCTGATAAACCAAAGGCTAATGATAGACACTCAGCATATCTTGCAAGAACTGCAAATGGTTCTGAGAGTCTGGTGCAAGAGGACTTAGAAAGGAAACGGAGGTACACTAACAGAAATCTGTTGAATTATAGGAGTCTAGGAAAAAGATGATGAGCAAAAACCAGAAGCAAGATCAAGCACATCTCTCCTTGATTCAGTATCCTGTTGATTACCCTGGGGGTATTAAGAACCAAGGTTCATTAGGGGGGAAAAAATGGCTGGAAAAAAAAGATCTAAGCACCTAAAAATACCAATTTCACAACCAAAAAACCCCCAGAAGTGTTAACATCATCATTTAGACACAACGACTAGAAAAAAAAAGAGCAGGGTGAACTGGAAATCTTAATTAGACAATTTTATAGAATATAAATTAAATATATTTAAAATAACTGCAACTTAATTAAAAGAAGTGAACAGATAATTTAATTTTGAAGAGGATTTACGAATTCTGCAATTCTATATAATTTTTAAGTTGTGAATTTTCACTTTTAAAAATTAAAATCTCTTGGAAATGTCAAAATATGATTTTTTAAGGATTCTAGCTGAACTCAGTGGTGTGAGGGAAAACTGGGTCTTTATTAACAACAGGAGTCTGGAAATGCTAGAAGTGCTAGTTACCATGCTCTGAGCCTGTAGATTACAGGTTTTATCTCACAGCTCCTGTTTATGACTGGCAGCTAGAGTCATAATCGAAACCTCAAAATTCCAGAAAATCTACAATTCCCACTTGAGCCAGGAACTGAAGAGTCTGGGAGCTATTTAATCTACAGCAGGCAGGTAGGCCACAGAGATGTTATAAAGAGTTGTTGGCATGTTTCAAAACCCTGCCTAGCCTATCATACCCTCACAGAAATCAAAATGTCTCTGCAAACATTTGAAATTTGACAAAACTTCACTGTCTGATGGAAAAATTGTTCCCTTTGAGAATTTCAGAACAGTCTGTTTAGCAGAGTTGAAACACATCATATTCCAGAGATAAGACCTGATAAATGAATAAAAAGGTTTTCTGCAGTACTTTTATTGGTTTCTGAGCAAGACCCTTGTAAGTCTGTTCTGCTCCTTTACTTCTACCTGAGATCCCCCATTACTACTTTACAGCTTTATCCCAACTGCTCAGATTCAACAGTTTGATAACAGCCAAGAAATTGTTTTGACAGGCAATGCTTTCTGTCAAAAACAAAACTTGTAACTGCAGCATTGACTTGTTGCCACTGTGGTATGCTTTTTTCACAATTAGACAAACCCTCATACTTAGTATAACTGCAAGACTGAAATCACTTTGTGGTTACTGGAAGACCATCTTCACCATATAAAAACATTTCTAACAATTAAAGTGACAGAGCTAACTGTACACACAATTTATGGTTCAACAACTGGCACGTTTGACAGTGCATTGCCAAGTGAAACAAATTTAGCCTTTAATGTATGATTTTTTTTTTTTTTTTTTTAGACATTTTCCAACCAGCTGTGCTCTTAAGGTCTTTTTAATTCTAAGTATGGAAGAAACTCCTATTAGGACTAATGAAAGCCTTAAAAGCCCAGAGAATTTGCTTCCTTGGATTATTTTTCAGTTCCTTTCAAGCACAGTGTTAGAAGAAATTTGAAAGTGCTTCAGTGTTGTAATGAGAAGATCAGACAAGATGTCCTGGCAGCTTCTTTCACTGAAATTTTCCTTGCTGTAATATTGGTGCATTTAGCAAAAAGAGCCAACAAGTGTGGACTGGGAAGTATCAGAGTTCATTTTGGGTAGCCAGCTGTGTGGGCACATGCTCATGATAAGAAATATCAGCTTCGATCACCCACTGGGTAAATCACAATCATTTATTTGATTTCAAGTTACTCCTAGTTTGTTAGGGCTAAGATCAGAAGAGCAATTATGGTTGTGATTTGAGAAAGACTTTTTGTGTGGTTATCGGTGTAATGGTAGAGCTCTGTTGTAAATGTTAAAAGGTTTCCCAGTGTTTCTTTAAGGGAAGAAAGGATTATTATTGCAATTTTAAAGATGGGGACATGAAGACATTTAGGCCATTTTACTTACATAAAGTGTTACCATTTTTCATAAATGCTTAAGGTCTGTTGTTTGCCTCAGTAAATTTTCAGTGCTACTTATAAATAGAGACTTAGCACATAAACTTTTGATTTGTAGGCCCCAGCTAGACTATTCACTGGGTAGGCCAGGGGAAGCAGTGACCACACTGGGACCCAAGCAAGGAACCGGTGCTCTGAGAAGGGCACTTAGGGACAGAGAAGAACAGCAGTACAGGAATTAATTTTTCAGAAACAGAGCCATGGTTTCATCTAAGACATGTGAAACAGGACAAGTTTCTTCGGCTGCCGGAATTTAAGTACCTTGAATGTGAGAAACAACATGTGAATATTGATTGTCTTTGTATTTAGGGGCCTGACATCCACTGAAATCTCACTTTGGGCTCCTTTTGTGTATGACGAATCTAACAAAATGTTAGCATGACCATGTCCAGTATAAGTCTCACAGAGTAGTAGGACTGCAGTGGACTTCAGGACTAGCCTGAAGGCAGGGACTGAACTCCCTGTGTTCAGTACTATGCCATAGAAATATCCTTTCTGAAAAGGGGTGACCTGCTGAAAACAAGGACAGGAAATGGAAGAAAGAAACCCCCTGGGGTGTTGTTTAGAGGCTGCTGCTCTGGCCAGACTGTCGCTGCATGAGGCAAGCAGAAGACAGATTTTCAGGCTTTGGGAGGATCACTCAAGAAGCAAATCCAGGTTTCTCCTTGTGGAAAGAAGATTTGGGATACCAGCTATGAAAGCAAGCAGCGCAGCAGCTGGTAAGCCCATCAAAAAAACAGGGAACAGCAGAGATCCTGTAAGCCATCACAAAAATACTCAGTGTGGCTTTTCAGAGTGGGAGAAAAGAGCAAGACTGGACTGCAAAACACAGCTGCAGTCATCCATTTTGGCAGCATGCCAGAGGATAACAAAATGTTCTGTACTCAAAGAAAATAAATTACTACACCTCTTGGGTTTTGCTATGGGACCAAAGGACTCCTGCCCTTTTTATGATATGTGTGCAAAACAATATGGATAAATAACTGGGCAGTGTAACAACATCAACAAATCCTTAAGTAATACACATAGAAGATACCTACATGACATGGATTATCTGGGTCATGACAAAGGGATTTGCTTCCGGAGTGATGGAGACATTGCACAAAATGGAAAAAACTTGCTCAAAATAATAATTTTTAAAAAGTTTGTGTAACAACAAATAAAATGTGAATCAAAAGGGTTTGATTATCAGTTCAATATACATTCATAACATAATTCACAGCTGATTTAATAAGTGTGTCTCTTTTCTCTTTGGATGGTGCCCTATGATTGCAGAAATAAATTAGGTCATGCTGAGGGAATCCTTTTGAACTGAGCTTATTACACTGAGTAAAACAACCCCTCTCCCTGCTCCTAGACATGCTGTTGTTATGCATAAGGACCAAAGTAAGACTTGAGAAGGAGTTGAAGAGCACAGAAGACTAAAAATTTACTTAAGCCTCCAAAACTTTATCATAAAAGTAAATGTTAATATATTTTTATTAATATTGGGGATGTATGTGGTTACAAGTGTACAGAAAAGTTAAAATGAGATTTAATAAAGACTGAATAATTAATCACTTTATAATAGCGAGGAAAAAAGTTTTCAGTGTATTAGCCTGTGTTAGGGAAAGAATATTCTTAATTGAGATTAAAGAGTTATGAACAGTAGGTAAACTTGGCTGTTTAAATTTACCTGGAGTCTCTTTCACTCCAGAAAAAGAGCAAGGGCCAGACTATAAGCAATCCCACCTGCTACTTATGTGCATGCATTACAATCCTAGCACAGATTTATAAATGAAAAGGGAAAGTATTTAGATGAGGAGCTAGGAAATTAAAATAGGATATAGAAATTAGGCACTCAAGAAATGAAGGTAGAAGGGGATTTGCTGACTGATAGAGTGGCTGCTAGTGATCTTGGGAGTAGAGCGAATGAATCCGAGGTCACTGCTCATCTCAGTTTTGGGAGCCAGGAAGGACCAGCTAATGTTTGTATAAGAAGCAGGAGAAGGGTAAGTGGAACCTCTTAAGTGGTAAAACATTAACAGCTGTTGGAGGGATATTAACTGGAATGTAGTAATCGTGCACATAATTTGTAAAATGTCTAGGAATTTTATGTATGTTTAGGAAACCGTATTACCGCCTAAAAATGTTTATATGGTGTGCCCGGTATTGAGAGATAACATCAGCAAATTGTGGATCCAAGAGTAAACAACTCAGATCAGTTATAACTGACATTATATTAAGCTAGCTTTTAAATGCATGAATGAGTATATGTGTGTGTGTGTATGAGACGCAGCACAGCCGCAAAGTGAGTGTGGAGTTCTGATCCACAGTTCCATGTTCTCCACGAGGAGAGCGGCCGGAGACGAACAAGGCGTACAAAGTGTATGTCAGATTGTAAAAAGTGTTATTTGAGCCTGTGATTAACTTCTGGTGCCCCATACACAAACCCGAGGTTTTTCTTGAATCCAATCTTTGTTTTTGAATGCTTTGACTGTGAGTGAAACATCTAGGCGGATGTTGGAGACAATTTCTGGTGTGGTAAGTGTCAAGGGAAGCAATCTGACTGGGACAGAATCAAGAGCTTGGGTCAGCTTAAAGGAGCATATTGTGGAAACACAGGAAACCAGCAGAAGGAAATTAGGGCAGAAGAAATAACCTAATAAAAAGTAAAATTAATAATATTCAGGATAAATATGTTTTAAAAAGGATCCCCCTTGGTTGCATATTAACACATTGGAGGAATACTGTCAGAACCGGGGGTACAGAGAGCAAGAAAACTCTTAGTAAATATTGTAATCACTGGTGGCCGATTTACAAATTAGATAGTAAAGCAAAGTGGCCACTTAATGGGTCAACACCCTCTTGCAGTTAATATTGTTTTTAAGGAGAGAAGGAAAGCAGGATAAAGTATCATATGTGGACATGTTTTTCACTCTCTGGAATCATCCAGAGTGGCAAAGGGTCTGTGGGATTGTACCACCACAGGACCCTTTAGTACTGGCCCTTGAACAAGATAATAGCAAGGAACTTAAAGGCAAACTAAAATGGTGCAGCTCAGTGTGCAGCATTGGGCAAAGATGCACTAGAATAGAAAAAAATCACCAGACACCAGAGCAAGATCTAACTGATTTTTTTAAGCCTCCCCCTCAACCACAGGAATGAAATGTGAACTCAGATGGAACCCCCACTCCCCCAGGCAGCCCGGTATCCTCCCACACCAGGCTGATTAAGGTACCTTTTTCCACTACTGATTTAGAGGTGTGGAAAAAGGGTTGCTAAGGACTACCGTAATGACCCAGTGAGTGTAACCAAACACTTTGTTTATTATAAAACAATGTAATCTTGATTAGAATGATATACAATTGCTGTTAGAATATATGACCGAGATGGAAAAATAATTAATCTTAAAAACTGCAGGGATTTTGGCTGAAAATTATTATAAGACTACGGGAGAAAACGTTAAAGAATATCTCCCCCTCCAAGATCCAAAATGAGAGGCAAACAGGTCTGCACATATGGAAAAATTGCAGGCATACCAGGAGTGGATTGAAAAAAAATTAAAAAGAACTATATTATGGTAAAGGGGGTGACTAAAGTGAAAAGGCATATTTTTGCAAACCCCTGAATTATATGCCTAATTGTCTGAAAGCACTTCTGGGGAGAGCTTTATTAGAACAATTGGGTGCAATAATTAAATTCAAAGAAGGAGAGATTACTCTGTAGGTAAATGACCAAAAGTTTATATAGATAATGAGCTTATCCCTAACTAGTGTTCCCACATAAGGAAGAATCAGCAAAGAAATTACTGACCAGGTATATCCCAGAGTATAGAGGCCACCGACATGCCTGGGAAAGCAAAGAATGTCCCATCTGTTGAGGTCAAACTTAAAGAAAGGCAACAGCCGGTAAGAATCAAACAATATCCTCTGAAGAGAGAGGATTGAGAAGGGATTCAGCCAGTTATTCCAAATACCTGATGGGTCATATTGGGTGGTTCAGGACCTTCAGGCAATGAATAAGATAACTGAAGACCTCTACCCAGTGGTGGCAAATCCATAACTGTATTGACACCTGAACTAACCTGGTTTACTATTTTAGACCTCAAGGATGCTTTCTTTTGCTTCCCTGTCCATGAAGCCAGCCAGAAAATATTTGCATCCAAATGGGAATATCCTAAAAGCAGACCTAAAACTTAGTTGACTTGGATGGTGTTACCACAGGGGTTTAAAAACAGTCCTGCTATATTTGGCAATCAACTCGTGAAAGACCTTGGGGATCCCCAGCCCCACCTGAGGAAGGGAAGCTGTTACAATACATGGATCATATCCTGATTGCCACTAAGACAAAAAACACTTGCATGACTTGGACGGTAAGCCTGTTAAATTTTGGGGGGCTTCAGGGATACCGAGTGTCTAAGAAAAGGGCCTGAGTAATGCAGCACGAAGTGATTTATCTGGGTTATGAAATTAGTGCTGGAAAAAGAACTTTAGGACAAGCTCAAAAAGAAGCAATATGCCAGACACTGAGACCACAAACACTGAAAGAGTTACAGACTTTCCTGGGAATGACTGGATGGTGCCAACTATGTATTTATAATTATGGACTCCTTGTCAAAACTTTATATGCATTGACAACCACTGAACAAAAGCATCTTCAATGGATTAAGGAAACCATACAGGCCTTTGAGCTACTGAAAAAGGCCTTGATGTCGGCTCCAGCCTTGGGACTCCCAGATGTAAGTAAGCCATTTTTCCTTTTCTCTCATGAGAAGCAGGGGATTGCCCTGGGGATACTAGCACAAGACCTGGGCCCGTATTGTCAAGCAGTTGCCTACTTTTCCAAACAGTTGGATACACCTGCCAAGGGTTGGCCTGGATGTTTGCAAGTGGTCACGACTGTGGTATTAAACATCCAAGAAGCCCAAAAATTCACCCTGGGCCAGAAAATGACTGTTTTAGTATCCCATACAGTGTCTGCAATGCTGGAGGAGAAAGGTGGACATTGGCTTTCCCCGCAACGATTCTTGAAATATCGGGCTGCAATGGTAGAACAAGACGATACAGAGATTGTGGTTACTAACATTGTCAATCCAGCCTCTTTCCTCAGCTGGAACACAGGAGAACCGGTACAACATGACTGTCTGGAGACCATCAAGGTGACATATTTAAGCTGCATGGACTTGAGAGACAGCCCTATGGAGAACATGGAAAACTGGTTCACGGATGGAAGCAGCTATGTCCTAAGTGGTAAAACACATGCTGGGTATGCTGTTACTACCAGCCAGGAAATAATAGAATCAGGGCATTTTCCCATGAATACCTCTGCACAAAAGGCAGAAATAATTGCCCTGACCCATGCTTTAGAGTTCGCCCAAGGCAAGGCTGTGAACATCTATATGGACTCAAAATATGCCTTTGGAGTCATACACGCACATGGAGCAATTTGGAAAGAGAGACGATTATTGAATTCACAGGGTAAAAACATCAGACATGCAGAAGAAATTCTGAGACTGTTGGAAGCAGTCCAGCTTCCTAAAAAAAGTGGCAATCATGCACATCAAGGCACACCGAAAGGTGAACTAAGATTTGGAGAAAGGAAACAAGCTGGCGGACAGAGAGGCAAAACGAGCAGCCAAAGGAGAGGAAAAAGTAGAAGGAGCTTTAATCCCTGATGTGTGAATTTTGCTAGAGGGTAAACCTAATTATACTAAAGAAGATCAAAAACTTGCCACAGATCTGGAAGGTTCATATAATGAAGTTGGGCCCTCACCCCACAAGGGAAGATAGTCATTCCCTCTTATTCAATATGGTCCCTGGTAAAGGAGGAACACCAGAAAGGACATTGGGGAGCAGAGGCCATATATAAACACTGAATTAGAGATATTAGAGCTATAAATTTATATATTACAGTAGGAGAAGTGATTTAGCAGTGTAATCTTTGCCCCCAGACTAATCCCAAAAATACACCCAGATTTGAAATGGGCCAAATTGCGAAAGGCAATGCGCCTGGGCAACAATGGCAGATTGATTTTTCAGAACTCCCAAGAAAAGGGGGGTATCGATACCTATTGGTACTAACAGATACCTTTTCAGGCTGGCCAGAAGCATTCCCTACCGGAACAGCCAAAGCTTGGGAGGTAACCAAAATATTAATACAAAAAGTAATACCATGCTTTGGGGTTCCAGCAATAATATCCTCTGACAGAGGGCCACATTTCATTTCAAACGTGGTACAACAAATCAGCTGCTATCTGGGTATAGGTTGACAGCTTCATACCCTATATCATCCCCAGTTGAGTGGTCAAGTAGAAAAGATGAATGATTTAATCAAACAGCAGGTTGTGAAACTTGGACAGGAAACTAATTTGGCCTGGCCTCAGTCCCTTCCTGTGGCCCTTTTGCACATACGAACTAAGCCAAGGGCAAGAGAGGGGTCAAGTCCTTTTGAAAATTTGTACAGACAACTCTATAGCATACAAAAGGGCATATCCACACAAAGAGGAGATAAGACTATAACTTCATATCTGGTGGCATTGGATAAACAGCTCAATAAAATTGGAAAACATGTATTTGGAACCCAAAACAGAGGGTTAGATGGACCTGTGCATAATATACAGCCTGGAGATTATGTATATAGTAAGTCTCTTGCAGAAAAGACTCTGAAACTGCAATGGGAAGGACCATTCCAAGTACTTCTCACCTTCTTTACATCAATTAAGATCAAGGAGCAGAGTGCCTGTATCCATCATACCAGAGTAAAGAAGGCCCATAGATCTCCATGGAAGGTTACACAAATTCAGCCAGGAAAATTACATTTTTTTTTTAATGATAATTTTGGTCAACTTCTATATCGCTGTGGTAGCATGGAATCAGAATTTCTTTGTAGGCCTTCTTCATGGAATGGCTCAAGGCAATAATTTGTCAGATTGCTGGGTATGCACAGAATTACCAAAATCATGTTAATTTCCTTTTCCAGGGATTCCCAAATTCAACATCCCATGGTTTACAAAAACAACAGGTTGGGTAGGGGGACCCACCCCTCATGATCTGACAGGAGTATGAAGACCACCAGATGGCAATTATGACAAGTATTGTCTTTATTCACAGGATTTAACAATTAAGCTAAAATATATATAGATATTAGATGAAGTTATCTGAAATCATGCCTAGTATAATGAATCCAAAGCCACTGAGCAGAAATGGACAAATAGCATATGGCCATTCCAACAGCCGATAATGATGCAAAACAGAGGAAGTAATTTGGTCCAGTTCCTAAGCACAAAGAAAGGGGCTTATCAACCTTGCAACAATACTTACCCCAGAGGGTCAGTAAGGAAAACCAGTTACATGGGATGGGGAAATTCCCTGGCAAATGCCATGATACCGCTGAATGGAAGCATGGTCCCAGTGAGAAAAGGTGCAGTTTACCGCAAGGTTGGTGGTACTTATGTGCAAACGGAAAGTCCAAGAAGTGTTTACCTCAAAATTGGTGGGGAGAATGTATAACAGGTATAGTATTGCCTGTCTCATACCCCACTAGGAATTTGCAAGGCATCTCACGGACCCTGTGGTATCAGGTTAAACAAAAAGAGAGGTTAAGAACCCCCTGGTAATTACAGGAAGTGGATTTCATAGTTTTATGAGAAGGCTTATTCCTATGTTAGGAGTGAGTTAGAAAAAGCTATAGTAAATATTTCTGCCACCATGAAAATTTTGGCTAATGCTACTGCAGATGCCATTGTTAATCTACAGAAAAAGATCAGTTCTTTGGCAAAAGTAACTATACAAAATCGTATGGCTTTGGATATATTTATGGCTAAAGAAGGAGGAGTATTAATATTTTTGGAGTATTAACTTGTATTTTAATCAAAATGTTTCTTTTGGTACTACCAGAACACTGAAGATGCTTATGTCACATGAAAAAAAAATCAGCTTTGGCATAGGCTGGAATCAAACAAGTGCTTTTCTAAAGTGTTAGATCAGGAGTCAATTTATTAAAGGTAGTAAAAGAATTTACTAATGTCTTAGAAAAGGGGGGAATTGAGATGAGGAGCTAGGAAATTAAAATAGGATATAGAAATTAGGCACTCAAGAAATGAAGGTATAACTTAGTTTAGAGATAAAGATGGAAGACTTAGAGATTGGACTAGGGGCTAGAGGCCCATTAGTTAGAAGATAACTAAGATTAAATAGGATAATAGATTATAGTTGATGGTCCAGAGAGCAGAAGAATATAGAAACCTTGATTAATAGAAGCTGTGAGGGAACGCTTCCTGATGGAATAGGAAGACAGCCCTAAAAACTGGTCAAAACCAACCCTATGGTCCAGCCTGAGTCCAGGAGGCTACAGAGACTGCGCAAGAAACCGAGGTAAGAAGTTGAACAGTGAGGAAGAGGAGCTACTTCATCTCTGCGACCTCAGCCCACGACTACTGGGACACACTGCGCAGACGCAACTAGGAGACAGGGCGGAACACATGAAAAAGACTTTCAGGCTCATTATAATATGAAGTGGGGATGGGTCATGCCTACATATAGGTGTATTATGAATATGTGATGCTTTGTAGCATAAAGCCAAGACAAGGTGCTATGAGAGGTGCACAGGTTTGTGGTGGAGCGATCCCCCGTGCACTTCAGTGCTGAATAAACATACCTACTTTATAACCTTAGAGGTTGTGGAGTTGTGTTTCCACAAGTCAGTATCTCTCATGAGGAGAAAAAGTCACTGAACAATTTACAAGAATAGGAACATTTGAGATGATTATACTCTCTTTGTAGATTCAGAAAACATTGTAATTTGTCTAACATGTATTATTCACCATCAGACTATTGCTGGTGGCACATCTGCATGGAGACTGTGTTGGGGTGATAATCTACCCCAGTCTAGCAGTCTAGCAGGGCACATCAATGTGTGTGCTGAGCACTGTCATGTGAACCCAGGGATCCTGCAAACATACTAGAGCTGGTCTTCTTGCAGCCAGAGCAGTCATATCTTTCCCAGTCTTCTGCACCCCTGGCTCCAGTATCTGAAGCATAGATCTGACTAAAACTAGAAAGCAGTATTTGCTTTTTGAAATTGTTTCCTATCTATCCGAGCTGCAGTGGGCTGCTCTAGTCCTCTCTTCAGTCCTGGTAGGACTGGTCTTGTCCTGCTGGACATTTGCAAGCTAGTCAGTTTCCTGATGGTGCCTTGGGTTCTATGTCTATGAAATGTGACAGCCATTCAGATTTCCTTGAGCTTTGAACTGTCTGGTGAAAATGGTATTCTGTTAAAATAACCCCATGAAGTGAGACAATTATTCTTTTCTTAGGCTTGTTACAGGTAAGGCAGAATAAAACAGCAGAACAGCATGTATAAACTGCCACCTCTCACACAACTTTGACTTCCATCCACCAAATATTTACTCATCTGTTTCTATTTGTGAGCCCATTAAGCAACAGTTTATCACTTCATATGCTTTTTGCATTCACTCTGTGAGTGATTGTGTTATTTTTTATAGAGTATTTAAGATTTTCACCTCTTTCCTCCCAAAGGTGTGATTTTCAGCACAAATGGGAGTTTTGATGACTTGCCTTACACAGGCTTAATCTTCCTTTTAAGTGAGGAAATACTTTTGCAATTCTTTATATGTGACTGTTTTTTCTAGGGAACAATGTATAAAGGGTTTGGCTTTAATTTATTTTCTAGGGCTTTAGTCTGCTTTATGACCAGCACAGTTTGCAGGTTCAATACTTGGAATGTTCCTCAATATAGTCCTCAAGTCAAGATCATATAGTTTGGTCATCAATTGCTAAGACTTCAGTTACATTTGCAAAAGGATGAACACCTCTTCCCCCTTGCACAGGGGCTCTGACCCTCAGAACTCAGGATCACTTGCAGACAAGATATTTTGGAGTAGACAAGTCAGAAAGAGTTTAGGGACTGTCTGACAGAACCACTTTTTGAGGGTCTCCGCTTAGAACAAAAACAAGTGCTTCACAGAAGCAGGGAACTAGTCTTCAACCAAAAGGAGTCCTGCTGGGTGGTGAGCTCTAGGATATGATTTGCACCATTATTCCAAGATGAAGATGACCTCAGGCTCTCATATGTGCTCCTGAAAGACTGGTGTCCCAAGTCCTGTGGGGTCACTAGCCTAGCTTCAATGCAGTGAGGTCTGGTGAGATGATCTCAAGTTAGGTCTCCTGGTCTCAACATAAAGCCAAAATCACGAGGTGTGCTGTGAAATACTTGTCCACTAATCTGATGGAGCTGGTGAGAGCTGAGTAAGGGTCTGATCATATAAACTAGCTTTCACCATCTGCACATCTAATTTCCCTGGTAGCTTACTGAACTTTTTCTGCTTCCAGTAGTGGGAACGTGTGATGTATACTGAAGGCTAACTAGATGTAAAGCTTTGCTAGTAAAAACATACATTCCCATTTACTTTACCTCCCCCCAATTTCAATACCCTCCCCACCATGACTTCACTCAGCAAAGCAGCTAAGAGGAAGTAACGTGCACTGGAGAAGTTGTTAACCTCTGTGCCCTGTTCATTTATCATTCAAACAATAAAAACAAATTAGGACCCTTAATTTAAAACAACTGACCCATCAAAATCCTAAGAGCATATTCTCAAGAATATTTCTTCTGAAGGGATGAGAAAATGTAATTACACGTTGCCAGAATCCTTGCTTTCAATGCTTTTTTGTACCTGAGTGGACTGTATGTACAGAACTTACAAAATTCATCTTATGTACCGAAAGAGATATAGAAGTTTACTAGCAAACAAAGCAGTTAATGCCTTTATAGCTTCCAGTATCTGACTTTTAAATTAATAGCTGTGAATAAGAATAGAAGAGAGGGAAAAAAAAAAAAAAAAGGTATCTTTTAAGAAGAGAAATTATATGTAGCCTAAAATTTTTGTCAGGTAGTTTAAAACCTTTGAGTCAATTTTATTGAAAAATAGAATAATTATTAAAAGCAAGCAAACAAACAAACAAAACCAATGATAACAGAAAATTTTAAATGTAATTGCTCACATTCCAGTGGTTTAATTTAAGATGACATTTAAACAGTCCCCTCCACCCACACTGTTGGAAACTGAAACCCAAACACAACAGCATTATGTTAATACTGTAAGTGAAATTTAACACTGAACAAGAAAAGTACATTCTAATTTCAGTAAGAGAAATGAAGAACAAAAATGGTAAATAGAACATGAAGTGACTTAAATGCATAAATTACTGTGTTAATACAAGCGCTATTAGTTAACACATAGAAGAGATTGTGCAGGAATATAAGTTACCAATGAAAGGAACATTAGACACCATATATTTCATCAATTTAAAAAAACCCATCTTCTAGAAAGTCTTGTGTACCCTTTCTTCATTTAAATTGTAAGACATAGGTTTCCATTTCAAATCATGAAAAGCAGCAACACCAAATGCTTTCCTACTCTGCACTGTCCACGCAAAGTCCAGTTGTCAACCACTCTTCTGCTAGTAGACTCTATAGTGGTAGAGATACTAACCCTATGACAGATGACAGCAGGCATCTGGGCTGTGCAGGTTGACTTCAGAAAGGTAAATAAATGAGTGACACATAGTGTAACATGATTCATTTTGTCTGATATGCTACTTTTAGAATGGCATGGTTAGAGAGAACATGCAAGGGGATTACTTCAGGGAACCTCAGGTCAGTACCAGTGACTTTTTCTGAGACAGTATCTTAGCTTCCAGAACTGTTTTTAATTGGACCCTGATGCAGAGAAAACCCACTGCTGTTTTGTACAAATCACTGAAAACATGGGAACACCCCTATGCAAAATTTAGCATAAACAAAAAAAATCACATGGGATATTCTCCCCAGCTTTAAACTTTGCTCACATCCTTGCCTAAACTTTGGCAGATAATTGCATTTTGTTGACTGTAGAGAATAAGAAAGAGCAGTAGAGGGGAAACGGAATAGAGCTTCATGATCCCCTTTCCTATATGCTGTGCAAATGATGTAGTAAAACCCACAGAAAATTGATACTTCTCTGCTCCAGTATTGCTATATTCCCAGCTGCTGCAGACTCTGCTCTCAAATAATTTGAAACTGCAGCTCAGCAGTTATGCTGGTAATTCTCATACCTCTTCCCGTGAACTGCACTCATGCTTTGTGGAAAGGACAGGGTGAAATGACTACCTGAGCCACTCACAGGTAAGACCTAAGGGCTGACAGATCAGTCAGTGTCCTACCTAACACTTACTTGACTTCAGTGGAACTACTCATATACTGCTGTGCTTTCTTACACTCAAAGCATTCTCATCCAGATTCTTAGATGGCCTGATTCTGCCCTTTTAAAAAAATTACCTAACATACCCACACCCCTCTCCCCCAGGCTATAATATTTTTAAAACAGAAACTTTTTCCTGACCACCTAGCTCTCTTTGATACCTGGTCAACCTCCATGACTATGGCTTCTAAAGAATAACTACCTTAACTGTAAGTATTTTCACCTCCCCTGAGGTGAGGAAATGCCATTATCTGCATTTCACACACAGAGGGTCAATGACACACAGGAGTTGATGGAAGGGTCTCCTGTCTGAGTCTGGATTCTAAATTTTATATTCAGTGTTCTGAATACTGGGCAAAACTTGTACAGATGCACATTTGTCTTTGTTCTAAAATATGCTGCAATTTTTGATCTATTTATACTTATTTTCATTCTCATTCTTTTTAGTTGTTTGAAAAGATTCAGCTCATGAATTGTGTAACTCATGTCCCATAATTCTATTTCAAACCACCTTCCACAGGAAAGGAAGACAAACTGTGTGTTGGTGTTTGCATGGGTAACTTGTACTGGCTTTGCTCTCTGACTAAAAAGACACAATCTTTACAATCAGTGTCAATGTGCACATGAGTCAAGATTTTTCTTCTGTGAATATTCTATTACATCAGATGTTTTAAAAAGCCCTCTTGAAAGATATTTGATAAACTAGAGATGGAAGTGTTTGAAGGTAAAAGAGGTAGAAATGGGAACAAGGTGACATAAAGCAAACTGTCTCACACATGTGGATCTTGACCTTTCAAGTACTCCTGTACGTATATACATGCTTGCGAGTAGTTTGCAAGACTAGGGCCTTAATGCTTTCTATAAGCTAATATTTATAAACTTTTCAAAGTACCTTCCTAGCTTCTCTCAGCCCTTCTGGTCAATGAATGATATGCAGATGAACCATCACACTTTGTTTTTCTCATAAAAAAATAAATTCTATTATGTTTTTCCATAGCAATCACAGGCTATTGAAAGGGAAGGAATCCTATGTGAAGAGGGGTCTCAGAGAACCTGCCTCAGAAGATTAATTTCAGGTCTATCCAACAGTCTTCTCTCTATCCATTACCCATGAAAGCATGGGATATGCTGTTTACCAGCTCCCACCATAGAATGGAATATTTGTTGCATTTTTTTACCCACTCAGACTATGTAGAGTGCCACTAGTCTTGTGTCTTAGCAAAATAATCCTCTCAGGCCAGAATTAACTCTTGACATTTCTGTTATTTAAGGAAAGGTTTTAGAGCATAACAGATAATTATGCTACCGTATTGGCCTAGCTGGGCATTTCTTACTATCTTTCTTCAGAAGCATGTTAAAATCTCTATTAACCCTATCGTAGACAAGTAATCCCCTAGCCAAAGGGGATGAGAAAGGTAGTACCTGTTCAAATTCCAAGTAAATTTTCATCATATGAGTGTTAAAATCAACCCACCAGTTAACCATTCAGCATTTGTAAATGAAGCCTTGAGATTTTTTTAGTAAATATCCTCTGAAGGTCTGGTCATAGCCAAACGCAGATATGAACTTTGTTACCAGCTAAAGCTGATTGTTTCCAGTTGTATGAGACAAGAGTTATACAAAAGGGAAGTGAGGTTTAGGAGAGAAGTTTCTTGTTTTGCAAATTATTTTAACTGGAATGAACATTCTTCTTTCTTTAAACTTCATTTTTCTGCCCTTGTTTATTAAGAATCTTCTCACAGGTGCCCAGATGTAATAAATTTATTTCTTCTCAGCCATTTAGCGAAACTGCTAGTAAATCAGCTATGCTTTTTAAGAGAAAAAGAAGGTTTGCTTTAGGCTCATACTGTGTAATATATGGCATCTTGATTAGTACCCAGGTTAGTTTAGCTTTGTATTAAAAATCTTCCTGTCATTCTCTCATGCCATGGGTAGTCCCTTTGTCACATGTGCATTGTACTTGAGCATTTGGGTCAGTGCTCTCATCAGGGGCTACAGAGTTCAGAGAAAAACATGACATACCTTCAGCAAGATCACTAGCTGAACTGACCAAAACCAGCATCCAAATTCTAAGACTTGTTTAATTCTATAAGGCTGCAAGGTAATTAGTAGATTGTTCTCTTTGGAAACTAAGCACCACTTTGGCAGTAAAGTCACAGCATCAGGGAAGTAAATCCTCCCTTCTCACATAAGAGTCTGTTAGTTGATGAAAAGTAAATAAGCAGAGCCACCTGACCAATGGGGATAATCTCACTGAATGAATGAGAAAGAATCTAGCCCCAGGTGTCAGCAAGAATCCAAAGCATGAAATTTAGTGAGATGCAGATTTCTTATGTCTTCCATGATCTTCAACTTCCAATACCTATCTGCTGTTAATTCAGTGTGCCCTTTACATCAGTCTCTCAGCATCCAAACACTTTGGTTTAACCTTCTTCAGCTGGTGTTTTGTGAATCGACAACTACAGGTCTAATAGCTTCAGATGTAATTCTCACAGTACTGACAGCTGACAAGAAGATCAGAGAAAACAGGAGCCCTGCCTCCAAAAATATGTGTAGAGCTGGATGTCCCATTCCTACCTGTTATACACTAAAGGCAGATTCACTTCCTCATTGAAGAAATAGTAAAGATCCCAGTTCAGCAAATGCAGTATTTTTTGGTGAATCTTATTTACCATCTCATGGCTTCATGAAACAAGCCACATCTTATGAAAAGAGAAGGCTGCCCCAATCAAAACCTGATGAACAGATTTTCCATATTAGTTGTGGCGATAACATTTGTATCCTCTTGCATTTGGTGTGTACAAAAATATAAGGCAACCAAGTTCTACCTACAAAAATCTGTAGTGGCAAGGGAACACTCCTCAAGTTTTCATTTGGCTGCCCATTAAGGTACCAGAAGGAAAATCTCATTGAGCTATCACACAGACCCCAACTATACCTCAGAGCAAAACTTTCTGAGAACTGTAATTCAATTCTTAACACAAAGCCAATTAAATTACTTTTTTTTTCTGTTATAGCTAAGTAGCATCTGGAAACGAGGGATGAAATTGTACAAAGCCCAGTCTGAGGCAGAGGCAGCATATCAGGTTGTACAGCCCTAATTCCTCTCTAGAGAGAAGACAAGGAGCATGTCCAGCTGCTAAAGCTGAGTGTTGTGCTGGCACTGCTTCTTTCAGTGACCCACTGTGCCCATCAGGAGAGGACCAGATTCTCAGGTATCATCACAAGCAGAGATCATGCAGATCCACAGAAATGCTAGTGCAAAACTTTGTGGATGGTGCTAGCATTTAGCTGTGGAGGTGCCTCTGACACTCAGCAGCCTGCTCATCCTGATGGGCAGCCCTTCTGCTCCACTTCTGCACAGCACAAAGTCTGGTCTTCACATAACTGAGGCCCTCAATGAGGAGAGATGGTACAGAGGCAAGGCTCACCCTTTTTTTTGCGGTTGAATGTACTGGATCAAACCCCTCCTGAAGACACCAAGCCATAAATTCAAAAGCACTGAGACCTGTCCATGCTAATTTAGCCACCAGTAAGGGACTAAATACTCCAGGTATGCTGCTCAGTGAGTCATTCACTCAGCTACAGTCTGATCCATTCAGCAGGAGGCTGCTGAGGCCAAGGTTGTCATTGTTGCAGATATAACAGCAAAGGAGGGGAGAACGTGACTTGTCTCATTCACAAAGTGTAGTCTTGCAGTACAGACACAGAGTCCAACATCCAAACCAGGAAGCCTTTTTGCTCAGACCAGTGAAGCATTCCTGATACAGAAACATTATTTAATGCTCCCTTTAGGGTATTAAACCCTACAGTTCTGTCAGTTTAGGGCAATGTGATTTTGAACAGTTTTCAGAACTTTTCTATCAGGCTGTTTGGGTTGTTACCCCATGGGATTCAGTTGTATGCTCCCTGTCAGTGATATTATAGCAGATGTTTAACACAGTGCTTCACCTTGACTGTATGTGCTATTTTACATTCAGGTTCTCTAAAGAGAAACAACTTTATGTATATATGCATGCATTTATTTAGACCTCTCTAATAACAGATTTTTGAAAGTTCTGTATTTGGTGATACCCAGAAATCATCAGAAGCCTATTTGAAAATAAAAAAAGAAAAGCCTGCATATGCAGTTTTCTCAGTATCCTGGCTAGACTATGCCTTGCCTTTCATAATATCAGTTTTAAAACAGAAACAATGACAGATTTGGGGAAAAAAAAAAAAAAGAAAAAAGAAAAAAAAAAAAAGGAAGAGTGGAAGGGATCTTGTCTTGCAGAGCATGGAAGGAAAAAGAGGTACAGGTAAAGGGAAAAGAGTAACAAGTATATAACGTTAATGTGAACAGAAATCTATTAGTGAAGTCAGTTGCTACATAGTTTTTTAGTCTCAGAAGAGTAGAGGGAAATTCAGTGTTGCTATTGCACAGCAATACCAGAGCAAGTTTTAAATCAGCAGAAAGGGTAAATTAGCTGGTAAGGAGCCCTGAAAAGCCTTTCTATGATGACTGATTATCTGAGAAATAAAAAAAACATATACTGTGAAAAGCTGTATATTTATGTGGCTTCTTTGTCACTTTCTGATTATGTCTAGCTTTTTTTTTCTTTTTTAAGAGACAGTAATGAAGGATGCAATCTGTTTTCCTATGGATATACTTGCAAATGCACAAAACCACTGTTTTGAGAAACTTCTCTTGTTCTCAAACACTCACATCAGGGAAGAAAAATTCAGCATCTGTTTGTATACATACTGGGAATAAATGCATAAAAAAGGATAACTAAATAGCTATGGCGAATTTGAAGAAATGTGTTCCTTCATGCATGAGCAGTACACGCTAGTTTTTAGTTATTGTGTTTCTAAATAATCAAGGCATCCTTCAGGGTGAATTTGCTTAGCCCATCTCTGCATTGAGAGAAATGACATTCAGTGAATTTACATAGTTTGGTTTAGACTTTCTGAAAGGGTCTGCACTGAGACAATTTCTTTGAGTGATGTGCTATTGACTAGCTCACACCATCGGTCACTCACTAACACATCAAGCATGGTGTAGAGCTACAGGAGGGGGATCACATTGCTTAGGTGGAGGAGGTATCTGAAAAATCACCTGAGAGATGCTTGAGGAGTCTTGTCAAGGAGCTGATGGGCTCAGAAAATGAGGTGCTCCCTACCCTGACAGCTGCCTTTCCATCTGATGATACTCAGCATCCCTGCCAGCAGTCTACACGGGGAGGTGAAACCAAGTGAGTTGTAACACCAAGTTCTTGCCCACCCAAGCAAGTGCTGGGAGGGATTGATATGGCACAGAATGTGGGGCTTGCCCTGCCACAGCCATGGCCATGGAGCTGGGCTGGGAGAGACTCATACACCACTCAGACCTCCTCTGAAGGCAGAAGTATGGAGATCTTCAGTGGTGCTGAGATCTTGAGCTGCCTCACTGTGTTAAAGGTAAATTTCACACAGCCTTTGCAACCGAATGGATTTCATTTCCACAGTCACGAATCCAGTGCCTTCCACCAGTTCTGCATTCACTTTCAACTTAAATAAATTGGACCAGGCAGCAGGGCAGGGGAAATTAAACTAGCAAAGGAAAAAAAAAAATACTTGAACAGACTGGAACAGTTATTGCTGCCTGCTAGGAAATGTTGTTCTAGTCTTTTATTACCACATACAAACCCTAGTCCCATGTGATTAACAAATTAATCTTGAAACACTGGTGTTGCTTGACTGCAGTTGAAAAATTAAGTGGTATCTTTAAATTCTTACTCCTCATCCCATTTAAAAGAGATATTTTGCAGCACTTGGATTCTAGCATATATAATCAGGCTGCACATTTCCTATCGCATCCAACACCTGGCAATCTCCTGTGTGCCAACTGTGCACAGTGCAATGATATGTCTAGAGGTAATTATTTCTATCACCCACATAAGGGCAAAAGATATGAGAGTCATCACATGCTTACCTTTTGTACGGTTTTCATTTTAACTTTAAATGCCTGGCTGGGTTGGTCTATACAGGGGGACATATTTTATTCTAGAAATTTGTTCCTGAAAATGAATGCTAGGGGAGACAAATATGAAAGAAAGGGGCCAAATCTGCTGTCTTTATTCAGAAGTCTCTGAAGCTCCAGTGAGTGAAGGTCATTTATTCTCTGCACTGAAGAAACTTATTGGGATCACTGCAATAGACAGACAAAGAAAGGATGAAGCAAATAGATTTTTTCCATGACATGAGAGGGCCCCAGTGAATGAAAATTGAAAGCCAAATCCTTTCCCCTTCTGCAGCTTTACAGGAGGAAAAAGCCTCAGGTCTGATGTGTAAGGAATCCCATGGGCCAGGTCCTGCAAAGGGAGCTGTGTCAGAACCTCCCTACAGCCCTCACTGTAAACTACCCTGGGAAGGGCTGGTCTACATAGTAATTCCTCTATCCCATGCAGGTGACCCAGGAGACCTGTGGGAAATACAGCTTCTTCAGAGAAAAGGATGCTGTGAGGCAGCCAGTCGCTGTGAACATGCAAGAAGCCATGGCAAGGTGGAAGTAACTGTCTTTGCTCAATAATAGCTAAGACTGCAGCAAGAAAGGTGGAGGTTTCATGTTATGAGAAGAGATACATTGGTAGTTGAGTGAACAAATGACACTGATGGTCCTCATCACTGAAGGGCTAGTAGAAGAATTTAGTGGAAGCTGTGCTGAAATGGCTAAAACCCATTCATTCCTACCTTAGCACACAGAGGATCCATGACCAGTGGCACTGTATAATCCTTTGTTTTGTCCTGCAGATTCTGTAAGCTGATTTGTTTGCTGATGCTTCACCTAGATTTTTTAATTTTTCTTAAAACTGTGGGAAAACCAGCAACACATGTTCCAATTCAGGCACATAAAGTCTCTTAAAATCATTACTACTGCTAAGATCTCATATCGGATTTTATACATGCCCACAAAGGTGAGCTTGGGAGCAATGGCCAGTGAGGGAGGAGAGTAACAAGAAAAACCCCAGTGACTTTCATTCTACAGATTGAAAACTACTGGCTAGGACTTTCCTCTGTGGTTACTGGAAACAGCTAGCCTGAGGGACCTGAAATGTGTGCAGTGGTGGATTATGCTCCATTTGTAGCCCTGTTCTGTGTTCTCAAAAAACTGAGGGGGTCCCCTGCACCAGTGAGTTCCATCCAACCCTGAAAACATTGCAAGCACTGAAGTCGTGCACAAATAGGAGAAGTAGCAGGGCTGATGAAGCTGTGCTTCCACCAGGATGGTCTGGCAGGCTCTGATAGCAGAAAAATAATAACAAACATACAATTTATTGTGCTTTGCAAGTGATCCAGAAGGCTTTAATATCACAGCTTGAGGGAAAATCATACTCTACACCTTGTCAGACATCAGAAATGGAGAACATGGGACCAGATGAGGTTCTTCGAGGCAGGATCTGTGATCTGATGTTAGTCACTAATTTTCTCTTTTCAGTCCCTTTCAGATCTCCATAGTCCCTTCCAGCACAGTATTATGATCACTAGCATCTTCGCAGCTAAAACAGAAATATAAAACCATACATGAAGCACAAACATTTTTCAAACCCTATTGTAGGTGTGCTGCTGTCTGGTCCTTTATATTAACTGCAAAATTCTGCAGTGTGAGCATTAGGTTTTGCATTAATATTTCAACCATGAACCTGCAAAACCTGGAAAAAACGCACTTGCATTCAATATTCAATAATTTTTCACATCAGGGAATAAGCTGAGATCAGCAATTTTACTTCACTAGCAATATCCCTCCAGCTGTTAATTAACAATTATGGTTAGTCAATCTACATTCAGACCACCCCTAGACACCCCTAGACTAAAGGGTATTAAAAGATATACTGCAAGTGATCCTACATCAACATCGTAAGTAAGAGTTTGTTCAAAAAAAAAAAAAAAGATAAATAGCATTTGGATTCTACCTGTGAGAAAGACTAAAAACGCTGTCTGCAGAGATGGCAGGATGTTGCCAGCACAGGGTGCTTCATATAAAAAATAGGTCTAAATAGAGCATCTATGGGTTCTCCACTGGCTTAAATGAAATGGGTTGAGTTGTCTCAGCTGTTTTCAGAGTGGGGAGTTATCCACATATGAAAATAAAAATAAAAACGCTACTTGTATTTGATGTTATTGTTGACAAGGAGTATTCCGAGTTCATCAGGGACAACCAAGAACTTGTTAAGAAGAAATACTAAACACCATTTCCAATGTTTACTCCAGAGCACATCTGAGCTGCAGCACGGAGATAAAGAAGTTTGCTGGTGTGTTGTCTTTGCAGGCTGCTCTGCAGGTAGAGGACACAGATGTTTGATTGCCACCTTTCCCTGGTCAGGTTATTCAGCTAACTGTAAGGTATGAAAGAGAGCAGGATCATGTGGCTGGGCAAGGAAGTGGGTGGGCAAAGTTGGAGTAGGTAATTTTGTCTGTTGGAATATGAAGGGTTTTAATTACACACAAGAAGACCAAGTCTCCATTCTCTACATAATTTTATTTTCATTGCAATATTTTGCTTTAAAATACTGAGCTTTATTCCCATTACTTTACATGGCTGTTTCACAGTCTGAACTTTGTTTCTTCTACTGTATTTGTTATTTTAAAATTTTTAAAATTTTTCAGAGACTAATTTGTACAGTTATTTCCCAAGATTCTTTTCTTCAGCAACTTTGTTCTAACAATTGCCAACATTATGGCAATCCTTTACATACTGCTATGACAGTCCAACAGCATCACATTGAGTTAGTTCTCTTTCTGCAGAGGCAAATGGCAAGAGCATGCTACTTGCAAATGTGAAACTGATTCATCATCAGCTTTAACTGTTACTGGTAACAGTAGTACCTGGAATGCCTCTGATATCAAGCCAAGGGAGAGAAGCAAGCTAGTTAATCCTAGTGCAGCACTGCGTAAATGAATGGAAAAATCTGTGAATTTTTAAAATCACATATAAAGATCACAGTTTCCAATTTTAATAATCTATTTGTCCACCTTAAAAACAGAAGTCATACTGTTAAACTTCTGAAACCTTAGTCAAAATGCCTGGGAGAACTTTTCTATGTTCCATTGCTGTGCAGCACATGAAATTGCATAAAAATGCAATCCTGTTTGCTGGTGAAAAGATGTATTATCTGCAGAAGCATTGCACAGAAGAACCAGCCATTGCCCCCATTTAACACAGCATAATTCCAGGATATTCTAGAGCTTGTTGTGCTGAAACCACAAGAATCGTTATGTTGTGACAAGTATTTGAAGCAGGGATAGGAATTTGCTCTTGCACTTCAGAAGTTGAATCAAATCTTCAAATTTGGCATAGTAACATTTGAAGAGAACACTGAATATTCTATGTATTTGTTTAGGAAAATATTCCTTCTGTTTTGCAGAGAAAATATTTTAAAATTTTCTCCTTAGTGCCCCTCAGCCTCCATCTGTATATTTAAAATATTCTTAATCTGTTATTTTGGGGTAATTTATCATCATTTCGTAAGAAATGTAGGATTTATTAAGCAAATTATTCAATTTAAAATGTTGCTGTTTGAGACATTCTTTTCTAGCCGCTTGAATTTTTGAATAAAGTTCCAAAGCATTTTCCTGTTCAAGAGGAAAAATTCATGAGATGTGGAAGGAGAAATAATTCCAGGCAGGTGTAATTGGCTGTTTTAATGTACAGGTAGTGCTGTCCTTAAGGATCTGAGAAAACCACTAATCCCTCTCTGTAAGAAAACCAAGTGCAAGTGCCAGAAATCTCTTGAAGACTGATTCCCATCCGGGAGACATTCAGTCCTGAAGGAAGGATTGTTCTCTATCAGGTAAAGTGAATCAAAAAGCAAGATCATCGAATGCCTTCTGGGCTTACCCTAAGGAGGAAGGCAGGACTTTCTGTTTGGCAGAAAGATGCCTAGAGATATTTTACTGTTACTATCTTTGTCTTTTTCTGTTGTTGTGTTTGTTTGTTAGTTTGATGGTTTTTTGTTTTTTGGTTTTTTTTTTGTTGCTGGTTTGGTTTTCTTTTTTTTTTTTTTTTTTTTTTTTTTTTTTTTTTATGGAGAATAAGGTGGGTTAGGCAATTTTTGACCAAAATGGTTGTGGCATTTATTATCACAGCTTACACAAGGCACAACTGATCTTCAGTGCCATTCCTGTACAGTTTCTGTGGAAAGACTTGCAATAGCTTTACAGCAATAGTGGCAGTGATTTACTTGTCAAAGGGACATGGAAGAGGTGGCAATGAATGACTTGTGTCTGGCTGAGTTTTTATCCTGAACCTGGTCCACATTTTGTGAGGTGAAGGGATGGATCCTTGTTTTCCTTTACAGGCTTATGTTGGGCTAAGGAGTTATTCTTCAAGTTCAAGCACATCTGGACATAAAAGGAGTTATGTGTGAAACCTGAGTAAGTACTAGACACTGAAGGGCAAATATTCTTTACGTCTGTGGGTAGGATCCCTGACATTCAACAAGGAGCTGTCTTCTCCCAGAGGGTCCCAAAGCCAGAAGGAGGGCGTGGAGACCTTGCGGTTCCTGCACAATCTGTGTCGCCTCAGGTAATTTGGCAGGATGTATTTTTTTAGGAAATTCATGGACATTTCATTCAGAAACACCCACTACGTTCTCATCCTGGTTGTCTCCACTTCTGTACTTCTGACCAGTCTCTCAGGTTCTTCACAGCAGTTCCACCAGAATGATGCCTCTGTACCAAAATCATTCATCCCTGTTGTCTGACACTGTGATTTCTGGCCTGCCAGACCAGGGCTGGATTTGTTCATGAGGGAGGATTTTATTACTAAGTATGATAAAACACAGCATTTCTGTGAGATACATGGCATTTCTACCATCTGTATATTGTTGCCTGCTATACACAACAAAAGTCAGTTTCCTTCTGTTGTGAAAGGAAATAGCCTTTTAACAAAATTTAGCCAAGTGACATGGGCTTTTAGATAAAATCCCACGGGCTATTAATATTATGTATAATTTATATAATGTTTCTAAGTTTTATAATGTGGAAGTAGATTGTGAAATGAAATGCATGCAGACACGAGACCCTTAGGTACTGCAAACTGACATTTTTCATGTTAACAGACTATTTTGTCAGTGTTATGCAGAAGAAACGGTGATATATAAAGAAAAAATCCTCACAGATCAGTCACTCTTTGTCCTTTTCTCTCTCTTTTTTTCCTTTGCATTTACATGTAGCAATCCTCTAAAGAACCTGGCTTCACTGTGAGCCCTCCAAAAAAATCCCCGAGCTTCTCTTTTCATCTAGAGTCTCCTTGCATACTACAGATTTGTCATCTTGCCTGATCTGTAAAGACTTCACAAATTTCCAAGTAACCGCTATAAGACTTGAGGAATGCTCTATGAAAGAAAAATTATGAGAACACAAGGATTACTTTGCTCTCAGGAGACACCACTGAACTAAAATCAATCATATGAATTAAAGGCTTTTGACAAATAAATAATTCATACACACTAAATTAATTAATGAATTTCCAGGACAGGCTCAGCATATTTTCCCGGGTTAGCCATCAGCACATCAGCAGAGCCATAACAGCTCTGCCATCTTTTCTCCCTATAGTCATGATTCAGTTTCGAAAACAGGATACGATTTGCATAGCACTTGAGCATCAGTGAAAGGATTTTTTTTTTCTTTAGTAGTAGCCAAAGTAAGGCAGTATACATTTTTCTCTTTTTATATCCAACTCCCCACCCCTCCCACTGCAAGACACTGGGAGCAAAGCAACTGTTTCTTCATAAACACTCCAACTACTGCGTTGAATAGCACTGACATTTACATAAATGGATTGCAGTGCAGTTGTTGAACATATACAGGGATGATTCTCTAATCCCATTTTAATTAGATGGATGTTGCAAGCATACAAAAATCACAAGCCTCACTCCCTGTGGTGATGCCATACTGGCAAGGAATCAATCACCACGGCCCTGGTTGCCATGGAAACTGATAGCTCCTGCACCACCATCTAAGTGGTAAATGATTGGTGGTGTACTAGTAACGCAGGGAGAGCAATGAGCTTTTATATCCTGTCCAGCAGCTGTGCCAGAGAGTTAATTAAAAGCAGAGAACATGAAATAAATCTAAATCTGTGAAGAAATGAAATGTACAGTACAAATTGAATTCCCGTGTTGGACAGAAATTAATATGCAGCGCAAACCACAGAGCTGCCTGAATAAGCAGCAGCTATGAATCCTGGGAACTGGTACCTCTGTGGCAGCTAAACCCAAAAGTAGAGAAAACACCTCCTTATCTTATTACCTAAACAAGCACTTCCTTCAGTGCTTGTGTTGGCTGATGCATGCAAATTGCATCTTCATAACTTAAAGGTTTGCACAAAAGCAGGAAGGACAAAGCTTAACTAAGATTTAATTAACAAACTTAGGAACTGCAGTTTATCAGCTGTGAACATGATGTAAGTAAATGTTTGTACTGCTGTACTCGAATTTGGCAGACAACCTCTATGAAAGTCAATGTGTTTTTATTGATAAGATGCGAATTTTGAATTCATATTTGAAATATCACAGGTATGGTAACAGTCCCTGAAATGCTTTTCTCACAATAAAATTAGTTCTGCATAAAATAATTTTTGGTAGAGTGAGATGCAGCTGACCAGGCATGCAGTACTAAGCATGAAGATGCGAGGCTCCCGCAGCCCAGCCTTCCTCCCCTCTCAGCACCACAGTTTAGGAGGCAGCTTTCAGTGATCAGGACTGCACAGCTCTGTTCTGGCAAAAGGTTTAACTGCTCACACATGACAAACACGGTGAGTGGTCAAACACACCACAGCTGAACTCACTCCACTGTGCACAAGTGAAATTAAGGAGGGAAATGCTAACGATGATGAAGTTTCATTCCAGCACCAGATGCAAGTGTGTGTTAGCCAGCCACCTTCAAAGCTGAGCAACAAATGTTACTTTATCACCTTGTACATCTGAGGCTTTTTAGGGGTTTTGCATCTTGTATCAAACATTTTATGTTGAGTGATTTCCCATGCTAGCCTGTTGGGTCACCCTGGTTGGGATGGGCCCTGGTCATTTTTTTCCTCTTTTTCAACCCCTCTCTTTCCTGCTTATCAGTGAAGATTCTTCCATCTTATGTCAGCTGGACCAAAGTCTGAGGATTTCTCTCAGAACTGTGAAACTTCATGAGGAAAGAAAAAGTTGTTGAACCCATTTCTTCAGATAAAGTTTTGTATGGTATCCTACCACCGTAGTTTTCACATTCCTGATCATTTCTCCAAAACAAGTAAAATACTGATTGTCTCTAAAATCCCCCTCATTTTGGCTTTAGGTTCTAAAGATTAATACATGGGTCCATTGCAATCTTAGTAGGTGTTCTACAGCTGTCCATGGAGAGTAGACATAAGTAACAAACCTATCTCAGCCAACAATTAAGACAATTTCCTAACCACCTTTCACTGTGAAGCTGGATGTCAAAGCAACTCTTGTTTTTATGTTACTAACAGTGCATCTCCTACTACCTATAATATCTTCTACAGCAAAAGAATCTAAGGGGATCTTCTGGAAGACCACAAGTATAGTAAATTTTGAAGTATTATTTTATTTTGTGTGCTTTAAGTAATGTGTTGCAAAAATTATGTGACAAAAAGGTGGCGATGACTAATCTTGGTTTCTCTTAAGCCTTCTTGCCACTCTGAGTCCATAAACCATAGGCATAAATGGAAGCAAAAGCCTTAACAACGTCACCTTACCAAAAGATTAATAAAACATCCCAAACACATCTTCAGTGATTTTTTGTCACTTTATGTAAGTTGTAAACTAATAAAAATCCCTACTTTGAAAACAGACACTTTTCATTAATGCTATTTTTTTTCCCCAAAGAAAAAATAAAGATACAAGAGAGCAAGTTGATATTTAAGAAGAAATTTCTAGGCCTCTTCGACACCACATGCTGTAAAAGGGCATTTTATACCAACTTACCATAGAATTTGGAAGGTTATTTTAACCATGATTATAGCAGAGGATCCATGCAATGGTCCCCTGGGGTTTAATCTTATGGTCTTTATACACAACTGATTGATATAGAAGTCAATGGTTTGGGACAAGGATTTCCAGATGTTTTAAAGGTCAAAATGAATGATAACTGTAGTCACTGATGTTACACAGTTGAGAAGTGATAGAGTGATAGATACTACTGCATACTTGAAAAATGAGTTCATGCCATGGAAAATCACATTTACTTTTAGCCTGTGAAAAGTCCCTGTGGCATGTACAAAATAACATATAAAGGCTTAATTAGACTTAATTAGGTATTCACTCTCACACCATAAATCAGAATAACAGGACACTCATTAAGCCACTCTAGTTCCGGCTAAATTATCTTCATATATCCTGGGAAGAGTATAGGGATATTGCCCAGTTGTGTAGGGGTAGGGTCAGGAAGGCCAAGAAGTGACTGGAGCTGAACTTGACAAGAGGTGCAAAGAACAATAAGAAGGGCTTCTATAGATGTCAGCCAGAAAGTGAAAGTCAAAAAAAGTGTACCCCCTCACTGATGAACACAACCGGCAAATTGGTAACAACAGACAAGGAGAAGGCTGAGGTACTCAAAAACACTTTTGCCTCAATCTTCATGGACAACCTCTCTTCCCACACCTCCTGAGTGGATGGACTGCAAGATGGGGAGTGGGGGAGCAAAGTCCCTCCCACTGTAAGAGAAGACCAGGTTCATGATCACCTGAGGCACCTGAACATACAAAGTCTTGAGATGCATCCCAGACTCCTGAGGGAATGGGCTGATGTAGCTGCCAAGCCACTCTGCACGACATTTGAAAAGTCACAGCAGTCAGGTGAAGTCCCTGGTGACTGAAAGAAGGAAAACATTGAACTCATTTTCAAAAGGGGTGGAAAGGAGGACCCTGGAACTACAGACCTGTCAGCCTCTCCTCTGTCCCTGGGACGATCATGGAACAGATCCTCCTAGAAGCTATGTTAGGGCCCACAAAGGACAAGGAGGTGATTTGAGACAGCCAGCATGGCTTCACCAAGGGCAAGTCCTGCCTGACCAACCTGGTGGCCTCCTATGATGGTGGCAGAAACTGTTCATAAACAAGAAACTGTTCATAAGGAGGATGTCACAAACAAGTCAAGTGCGATGTCCTGTGGGGGAGAAGTGGAGTGAGCTCTGTGGAGGTGGGGTGGTGGGCCATTTCTCTCCCCCTCCCTGTGTTGTTGCCCAGAGGCAGAACTTGCCTAACTGCACAGGTACAAGCCAGAGAAAATAAGAACCTTCTTGAACATCCTACTGTACATGCCTAAGAAAGATTATATAAAGGCAACATTTGATGTGTGTCTTGGTTGACCCACCACCTATGGACCACGCTGGCTACTCTGCGATAATGTGGGATCCCAGAGTGATGATTTCCCCTTTTTCTATCCCCTCCTCCTCCCTTTTCTCTTTCCTCTTTCTGTTCTCTCTCTTTGTTACATATATTCATGTGTAGAAGTTTTATAGGAATTGAATTGCGATAGGTTGTTGACAGGTTGTTAGGAAAATAGTCTTCTCATCACCAAAGTGCCTTTATTCATTCCCCAGATGGTTATCAGATGATTGTTGCCAAATCGACTCCATTTACTTACTAAAGTGGTCAGTTAATAAAGACACCAGCACAATTGTTCCTCTGAGTCATTGTGATGACCCAGCCTGCCCTGCACGAAGGCTCTCAGGGAATTCAAAAGATTCACCCTCCTTGTAACCCACCACACGGGATGAGACAGATGGAATGACTACATCAGCAGACAAGGGAAGAGCTATGGATTTTATCTATCTGGACATCTGTAAGGCCTTTGATAGGGTCCCCCACAGCATCCTCTCTGTAAATTGGAGAGATATGGATTTGATGGATGGACTCTTCTGTGGATGAGGAATTGGTTGGATGGTGAGGTAGTGGTCAATGGCTCTGGATGGAGATCAGTGATGAGAGGTCTCCCTCAGGGGTCTGAACTAGGACTAGCACTGTTTAGTATCTTTATCAGTGACACAGACAGTGGGATAGAGTACACCCCCAGCAAGTCTGAAGATGACACCAGCCTGACACCCCTGAAGGACGGGATGCCATCCAGAGGAACCGGGACAATCTCAAGAAGTGGGCCCATGTGAAGTTTATGAGGTTCAACCAGGCCAAGTCCAAGGTCCTGCACATGAGTCAGGGCAACCCCCGGTACCAATACAGGCTGATGGATGAAGGGATTGAGAGAAGCCCTGGGGAGAAGGACTTGGGGGTACTAGGGGATGGAAAACTGGACATGAGCCATCAATGTATGCTCGCAGCCCAGAGAGCCAGCTGTATCCTGAGTTGCATCAAAAGAGTTGTGACCAGCAGATTGAGGGATGTAACACTGCCCCTCTACTCCACTCTTATGAGACACCACCTGGAGTGGTGTCCAGCTCTGGAGTTCTCAGCACAGCAGAGACATGGACCTGTTGGACTGGGTTCAAAGGAAAGCCACAAAAATGATCAGGGGGCTGGAACACCTCTCCTATGAAGGCAGGCTGAGAGATTTGGTGTTGTTCAGCCTGGAGAAAAGAAGGCTCTAGGAAGACCTTATTGCAGCTTTGAATACTTAAAGGAGGCTTATAACAAAGATGGAAACAGACTTTTTAGCAGGATCTGTTGCAATAGCATAAAGGGTAAAGATTTTAAACAAAAAGAAGGTAGATTCAGATTAGATATAAGGAAGAAAGTTTTTATGATGAGGGTGGTGAAACACTGGAACAGGTTGCTCAGAGTAGTGGTTGATGGCCCATCCCTGGAAACATTCAAGGCCAAGTTGGATGGGGCTCTGAACAACCTGACCTAGTTGAACATGCCCCTGCTCATAGCAGGAGGAGTTGGACTAGATGACCTTTATAGGTCCCTTCCAGTCCAAACTATTCTATGTGTCCATGAATCTGTAACTACTTGCTGACATTATTGCTTTAGTTCATATAGTGCATGCCAGTGATCAATTTTTGTTAATATGTACAATAGCTAGGAGAGTATTGGCCCAGTGAGTAAACTTTTTGTCAGGTTACATCTGGAATTTGAGTGCTAGTACTGTACTTTCTGAACCACCGGCAACTGTCAAACACAATTGTTACTCAATGCCTTGTTATATTGTTATAGTGTAATTCTATTATTATAGTTTTCTAACAACAGTGAATAGTGCATTAAAAATAAGTTGAAGGATACAACAAAAAACTTGTAAGTGGTAGTTACCTGATACTACATATACTACATATACGCTATGAAACAAGTACGTATATGTGGGAGAAGAGCTGACTTCACTGAGTGTGCATGCATCTGTGACAGAAGAAATAAGTTTGAACTTGCTCCTAATTTACATATTTAAGTATCTGTTGAGGTTAATGAAATTCTAATGTGCAAAACAAAATGAAACCAGAGTAGGGCCTCAAGAGGAAAATCAGAGGTCACAAAAATTATTTAGTTACTAAGTAGCTGTTAATCAAAAGAACCAAATATTGAAGACAGTCTACCTGCTATAAATTGGTTGTCAGTGACATGAGGCCATCCAACAGTTCATGAGCTTTAACAAAAGCTTTGAATAGAGGACATTATTATTGATTGGCATTGTAATGTTTGCTCTGTTGCACAGGTTTACAGGTTTTGTTGTCACCAAAGGTGGTCAGAGTCCAGCTTGCTCACCACTGCTTCTATTCCTGCTAAATAGTGGGGCCATTGCTGGGCCTCTTTTCTTTTTTTTTTTTTTTTTTTTTTGTGGGGGTGGGTGGGATGGTGGAATGTGGGGAGATGTATATGTGGTATTTTTGAATGCATCTCTCCCCTTCTCTGAAGTGAGCTATACCTGAAGAGGAAGCTTTCTTCACACAGAAAAACTACCCCAAATGTCAAAATCTCCACATCTGTTGATTGAAATAGCTATCTATTGAAGAAATAACACATAAGTTTCTTGTCTTTGTTTAATATTACACTACTTATACGTTGCTATTTTGGATGTGTGCTATGCAGTATAGTCTTGGAATAAACTCAAAGCCTAGTTCTGACTGGTTTGGGGGGCTGTTTTATTGATGTCTTCTCAGCACTGCTCCACTGCTGAGGGTGAAATTTTCAAAAGACTTTGAAGTAATATAATCTCCAAGCTTTCTGTCAGTGGGAAGTTGGCAATTAATTCACTTAAATGCCTTTAAAATACCACTTTGTTCTCAAAAGTTCTATCAGTCGTGGATGGAAGGAAAAGTTGCATTTTCCAAAATTAATGGTGAAATTACCTTTTCTTGTTCTTTTGCCCTCTGTGTTCCTTAAGGCAAGGAATCTGTAGGAAAAAACCACAGAATCACAGAGAAGCAGGTTTCTGGTTTATATCCCCTTCTTCCTCAGCACCGAGAAGATACTGTTACTTTCCAGATTCATTTGAATACAAATTAAATAGTAGGGATAAAGTTGGGTTTATTTGCCTTAACCATTTTGGCTACCTATTGTGAATCTGCTAACAGAGCTCCTAGGTTAGAACTCCTGATCTGCAACAATTCAACTGTAACTGACTGCTCCAAGCATACTTCATTAGCCTTTAAGAAGTTAATATTGTGTACTGTTTCATCATATAGGTGAAGAAGAAAAGTTCATACTACTTATTTTCTTGTGTAGTAACATTTACCAAAATTGACCCCTACAGTGAAAACATACTTAAGTTTTCCTTGCTAGTCTCATGCCAATACATAAATAAATAAATATTTTTATTTATTTATGTATATATACATAAATAAATAAATAAATAAATAAATACAATATATAAAAGTTTTCACAATCAGATTATAGCTAGCACAATACAGAATTCTGTGTTTTAAATGTAGCATTTTAACAGCATAAATAAAATAGCAGGACAATTATTTCACCAGTGAAACATTGGTATGTCACAACCACAACAGTTTCATCACCTAAGCCATACATCATTTATGTCTATAATGCATTTGAATATAATGAAGAATGTAGATGGTAGGTTCAAAATCATAGAAAAAGAATCATAGAATAGTTTGGATTGGAAGGGACCTATAAAGGTCATCTAGTCCAACTCCTCCTGCTATGAGCAGGGGCATGTTCAACTAGGTCAGGTTGTTCAGAGCCCCATCCAACTTGGCCTTGAATGTTTCCAGGAATGGGGCATCAACCACTACTCTGAGCAACCTGTTCCAGTGTTTCACCACCCTCATCATAGAAACTTTCTTTCTTATATCTAATCTGAATCTACCTTCTTTTTGTTTAAAATCATTACTCTTTGTCCTATTGCAACAGATCCTGCTAAAAAGCCTGTTTCCATCTTTGTTATAAGCCTCGGTCTTCCCAGAGCCTTCTTTTCTCCAGGCTGAACAACACCAAATCTCTCAGCCTGTCTTCATAGGAGAGGTGTTCCAGCCCCCTGATCATTTTTGTGGCTCTCCTTTGGACCCCCTCAGACATGTCCACGTCTTTCCTGTTGCTCTGGTTTCAGCTGGGCTAGAGTTAATTCTCTTCCTAGTAGCTGGTACAGTGCTGGTTTGGATTTAATGTGAGAATAATGTTGATAACACACTGATGCTTTGGTTGTTGCTAAGTAGCGCTGATCTGAAGTGAAAGATTTCTCAGTTTCCCGTGCTCTGCAGCAAGCAGGTCCACAAGAAGCTGGGAGGCAGCATGGCCAGGACAGCTGACCCGAACTAGCCAAAGGGCTATTCCGTACCACAGAACGTCATGCTCAGCATATAAACTGGGGGGAGTTGGCTGGGAGGGGTTGATCGCTGCTCAGGCATCGGTCAGCGGGTGGTGAGAAATTGCACTGTGCACTACTTGTCTTTTCCTGGGGTTTATTTCCCTCTTTTTTGTTATATCATTTTGTGGTGGTTTAAGCCCTGTCGGGACCAGAGACCGTTGCCATTGCCGTTGCCCCTCCCCCACCCTCAGCCGGTCAGGCTGGAAGTGAGGCACAAACCCCGGGTTAAAATAAGAAGAAATTTAATACAACAGTGTGATGAACAATCTGAACAACAACAGTGGCAATGATAACAACAATAAACAGCAATAACAGTGAATAAGACAGAAGATATACAGAGAAATACCACAATGGTCATGGAGCAAACCCGATGTGTGCTTCCTGCCACCAAAAAAACACCAAGGAAAAAAAAAGTTTCCCGCTCCTTGACCTGACGTCAGCATGGTATGAATAACCCGGCTGGAGATCCCTTCCCCCTCTCTCTCTGCTGGGGAAACTTAACCCTACCCTAGTTGAACCAGGACACATTTATTATTATTATATTTTATTATTGTTGTTTCAATTATTATATTTAATTATATTTTTGTTATTAAACTGTTATTATCTTAACCCACAGGTTTTACATTTTTTCAGTTCTCTTCTCATCCTACAGGGAAGGGGGAAGAGTGAGCGAGTGGATTAAACCATGACACCTGTACAAGGAAAGGAGATGCTTTCTTGAAGAATACATAGCAAAGCTGTGAAACTCTTTGCCCTAGTATGCCATGGATGATAACAGTTTATCTGTATTCAAAACCAATTGTGCTGGTTTATTGGGAAAAAATCTGTTAAATGGGCATGCACCATCTCAGCATCAATGAGTCACCAAGATTCAGCTCAGTGGAGGAAGGGACCATGCAGCAGGAGCATTGCTTGTCGTCTTCTTATGCTCTTCCCTAGACATGCACCACTGGCTTCTGCAAGAGACAGGGTCCAGGCCTTGGACAGCTGTTCTTATATTCTTGATTAAGTGTAAGAAAGCTGGTGGTTGTTTTTTTTGTTTTTTTTTAAACTCTTTACATGCCCTTGAGCCCACAGCTGAAAGATAATGTTTTAAAAGGTTTGTGAGCTTTTCTAACAAAAAAATATATTAAATATTGCAGATTTTCTCTAACATACTATTCCTTCTGTAGTCTCTGATTTCTGATTCCTCCTTTGTGCCTCCCAGCTCCAATGCACAGCTGCCATACTTGCAACATTTCAAAGGATGCTTTCAGGTCCTTTCAGGTTCTGTTAAAAGAAAAAAAAAAACAAAACCAAACCAAACCAAACCAAACAACCTACATCAGAAGCAGTTTGACACCCCCTGGTAGGAACTAAAACCTGAAAAAAGCCTCAGACACCTGTGAAATGCCTCTGAATGCAACAGCTGTGTGCTCAGAGGATGAGACACCATTCACACTGCCTTCCTCATGTCATAAGTATATATATGGCCAATGCACCGTATGGGTGTGTAGATCATTTCTGTATTTCCTCTCCATCTGAACAGTTCAGTCAGGTACATAAAAAACCCTCCCATTTTCCTTTCCTGAAACAGTAATCACTGAAGTGGCTTTCACAGAATTCAATGAATTAGCAATTGAAAAAGCAGGGTCAGATGCATCACTGGTAAAAATGGTGAAGTTCTACTGTATTCAGCTGCTGAAGAGGAGTGGCAAGCACGCCTGTGGATACAACAGTAAACTTGTGTGATAGGTAGGTAGTGAAAAAGCGAACATAGCAAAGGTGAAATAAAAACGTAGCAAATATATAATGAAGGGAATGAGAACAGCAGCAACATAGCCCTGCAGTGGAATCTTTTCTTAACCCATTTTTGCTACTATGTCAATGAGATTTCTTGTATGAGTTCAATCATTGGGATTTGAATTAGCTTCTTAGCATGAGAGAAGCCTACAGTTTGAAACCATTCATAGTAATATTCACAGCAAAATTCACATTCAGTTGAATGAAGCAAGGACGCCACATGGCACTGGCCAAGGTGAGAAGGCCACAGCTGTGACTTCTGGACAGGGTCCACATCCACAATTTTGCACAACACTAAGGTTAAGCCAAGCTATATATCTCTTTCATAATTCGTTAGTCAGAAATCTCAAAGCAGCTGAAAATTCCCTGTGCGACCTTTATATTATATTATTATTCCCACTAACCCACCCTATACACTCAGCCTCTTGAATGGGTAGTACAGCAACAGCACTGCCACACACATAGACATTAGCCCTTACAGGCTCTCTTCTCCAGTGTGCTTTGACAGGTCTGTGAAAAGAAGGGCTTTGAACTATTCCCAAAGAGAGTTGATCAAATCAGGAAAATAAATAGTGAGCAAAATTAACAGAAATTAATTTCCAGGCTTTTGACTGGGCACATTCTCTGTGCTTCGCAAATATAAATCCTAGAAAATTTAACAGAAAGACAATGTAATAGATCTTCCATATTTTTAGACAATCAACATACCTGGAAAAAAGATATTGCTGTGCTAACAACAGGATGTGTTAAAATCATATATAAGAGATTATGTAGGCTAGGTAGTTTTATAAGTTCAAAACGTAATTTCTGCATAATCAGTCCGGTGCCATTCCCACTAAATTGTGTAGAGCTTTCCATAAGTGCTTCTAAAAGTCTTTTAGGAGCACACCTTTCAAGTTAGTCATATTTCTTCATCAGTTTTCAGACATCTGTAAGTCACTCTGACCTATGTAAAAGAGTTCTAGGAAGAGTGGAATTTTCTCTTACTTCTGTTCAAAATCAGTTTAATTCCACCGAGTTCAGAAGATTTATTCTGTTTAAAAGTAGCGGTAATGAGATCATAAACAGAATCACTGGGGTTTTATTTATTTTATTATTTGAAGTGAATAACAGACTCACCATTTCCACATTAATGTGGAGGAGAAACTTTTTAGTGATGAAGGAAGGGAGTTAATGAGAATTATTTTCTTTTCTGTTTAAAAATTTTTAAGATGTGCCCAGATGCCTCCCCTTAATAAACAGTGAACAATCTTAATGGCAAGTAGTCAAAGAATGACTAACAGGACAATCTCATGGTATATGCACATACAAAAAAAAAAAAAGAAAAAAAGTGAGCAGATCTTGAATATGAAGGACAGCAATTTTGTTTTCAGGGATCTGAAGTCAAACAGCAGTTCTCAAGGGAGAAAAAGAGACCATCATTTTCAATCATTTTTAACCCAGTTGCTGCTATTCCATTTCAGAGAAAAGTCCAGAGTCCTTAGCTTGACAAGCTGCAAATTAGCAGTGATTAAATTAATAAATTTAACAGCCCAAAGTGATGATATGGTGCCAATGTCTACTTCCAGTTATACTTGTGGAGCCAGAATTACAGAAAAATCTTAACTCATATAAGCTACTGTTGATGTTCACAGATGATAGCTAATAGTTCATAGTTTTAAAAGGCCAAACAGGAACAGTGTTTGATCTTTGGAAATTAGGCAGGCTTCTTTCCTACACTTTCTGCTGCATGGTATGAGCTTTGGTCTGATTCATGGTTGTTCAGCTGATTAAATAAGGACTTCACAGATTTCTTACTTGCAACAGTAAAGGTGTAGATGAAGAAATATTCTGTCCATTTCAACTCTGGAAAAGAACTATGGAGAAAGAGAAAGAAGTTGTATGGTAGTGGAAGTGCCAGGGACAACCCAACCCTTCTACAATGTTACCTTTACATGGTATCTATCTTTTCATAGGCAATCTTTGCTAACTATAGTTCGCAAGACTTTTACTTTCAAAGTCACAAAAAAATGGGAGACGTTAAGAGTAAATGGCACAAATCCTTGAGGACAAAAGAGATGGCCTCTTACCTTTTTTTAAAACAACTTAAAACATAGAATGAAATAAGGCAGGATCACCCTGGTTTTGACAAATTCCATCAAAATTCTGAGCAGCAATTTTTTCCCCAGATTTATCCTTTGATTACTAAAAGTACCATGCAACATTTCTCTCTTTCATATGATTAGTGACAGACTGTGGGACAGGCAGTGTACATGAGCTGGAAAATATATGATACCAAATTTTTTTTAACCTTTTATTATTTCCATTACATTCTATTGCATTAATGTTTATAGTGGAAGTAATATTAGGCAGTGTAACAGATGTAAAAATTGCTTCATGCCCATTACCTGATAGAGATCAAACGTAGCTGCACTGAATGAAGATGAAATTTTGCTGCCTGATGTGTGGTAAGGATCTATTGAGTATCATTTTCCATGTGCCTGCCAGGGGTGTACCCAACCCACTTTGTTGTTGTTGCTACTGGAAGTGATGCCAGCTGGCAATGCACTGAGCAATGAGGTGCTCTTCTATTACCTTTTTAGAAGTGCCCATCAACCTCTGATAACTATGGAGAAACTGAATTGCAGCATTTGAGACACACTGCCAAGGTATTATAGTTTAACAAATCACCATGCATCAGCCAGCATGCAGAAACTGACTGCGTATGCTCTCAAAGCTAGTGGCAAATGACATGTAAAGCACTTGAGCTTTCATTTCTTTTGCTGAGGTTTTGCTTAATTCTTTCCCATTTTCATCTGCATAAGAACATATTTGCACTTTTAAATTTCCAGTTTCAAGCTCACATTAGTTCAGTTTTGGCCAAATTTTGTGGCAGCCGTTCAGCAGCATTTTGGAATCCATAGTTTTACCAGTGAGAGGTGAGTTCAGAAAAATCTATCCCCTATTTTAGTTGCTTTGCTGGAAAGTGCAAACTTCCAAGATCTTTTGTAAATCCAGTCCTTTATATTTTGGTTAAAGAAGATACAAACAAAATAGAGGACTAGTTCTAATGAGGCCAGTAGCCTGAAGATAGTCTAAAATAACACCATGGAAACCTATGATACTGTCATAGATAGGTCTCCATCTTCTCCATCTTCTCCAGCTGTATCAGGGACAGTTACTTCCTTTCACGGGTGCTTCTCAGAACATACACAGAACAAAACTTTCAGGATATTCTACCTACATTTCTGGTATGAGGTGATCGTTGACTATAATTAGAGTTTTTCAAGGTCAGATAAAAGTTTAGCTAGAAATTTACATCAGATGGAAAACTCGATTCTTAGTAGCAAGGTCTTCTAAAGCCTGTTCTAACTTTTGGCAGTGATATACTATATGCTGCAGGCTCACTATGTCTTCTCAGCAGGTCATATATTTTCCTTTATGCTGAGCTGAGTGGAGCTAAGATCAATTTTTAAATCCCATTGCTATATTATCCATCTTTACTGTTTCAGACAAGGTAGATAATTGTTTGCTATTTTAGAAGTCCTTGAGTTACAAAACTAAATCTTTTTCCCAAAATTCTATTTTAAGTCTAAAAATAACTATTGTTTGCTACTTACAGGGTATTTGTGGATGTCATTTCCACAGAGAGAGGCATGTGCACAGCCACCAATATACATACATACTCAAACCCAAATAATAAATTATTTCTTTTGTGTGAGTGGTTGCCTTCAAAAGAAAAGGAGAATTTGGTCACTCCTATAAACAATCATGAAATGAAAATGACCATGAAAGGGAGATTTCTCTTTCTGTTAACTAAATAAAACTTACATTAAAATATAATGATGTTCTTTTGCATGAATATAAAGTACATTAATAATTCAGCTAAAATAATGAAGTTCCTGTGTTCCACTACATAAAAAAGGTAAATTACAAAGCTGACCTAATTCTTAGAGATAGATATTCTACAAGAATATGCTTTGTGCATACCAAAACAGATTTGTTCTTGTGTTTTCTTTTCTTTGAAATGACTGAATTTTTTATGAAGACATTATTTCCCACCAAGGTCACTGCTCTTTCTGTGTGTGAATACGAGACAGAATGCACACTCTTACACACCTTTCTACAGTGAAATTTTTGCTTTTTTATGTCCACAGAATGATATTGTCAGATTCTGGAGAGCTTTCCACCTTGGAGATAACTCTCTGGTACAGTGGTCCTCAGGAGGAACCATGGCCATTTACTGGTGGCCAGCAGCAGGAAATATGACTGACTCAGATCTTCTGCCAAATATCTATGGTAGACAGACAAGGTCCTAGCTAGTCCCTGCTCTCCTCATCCTTTTTGTTGTTGACTTGTCGTGCAAGCAATCAAGAAAAAGAAGCTTTGTTTCACTATTCAGCTGATCTTCAGAGTCTGAAGAGACAGTTTAGTCCTTCAGATGGCTTGTGATGTCCTACCAAGGCATTCAGTATAAACATCAAACCCATCACTCTGGGAATTTCACAGGATGTTCAATATGATTTGTCACGCTCCTGTTTTCTTTTTATTTGACAGTTGGTTCAAGCAAATTAATTTTACTGATACTTAACCAGATGCAAGCTAGTTATAGAAATGGCTTGATGAATTTGGGCACTTTTTTGTCAAATCAACCAATCAGTTATTCTGTATTGATTGGCTCTCTAAGGTGTCATGATTGAATATGGTTCAGCTCAATATCTAGTGAGAATTTACACATGTTGGCTGGAAATTGTTTGATTAATTCTTCTCAGATCTTACACATAACTGGTATGGTATTGTCTCAAGAGGCATCAGGCACTACGGACACAGTATACAGGATATTAAAAAAAAGCAATAACAAGTACATCTGGAATGAAAAGAAAAGCACTCAAATACATAATGGCTTAACAAGGCCCTCTGTCTTGTACCCTGCTACAATGGATCCAGGCACTGGAGCAATATCACTGATATCCTGCAATAAATTCATAAACTTGGAAAAACAAAACAAAACAAAACAAAAAACAGGATTTTGCCTATACATGAGCTTGTTAATAGCCAGGTAGGTCTGAGATTTTTAATGTCACTTAGAGAATTTGTCACCTGATACAACCTGTTCCCAAGCTTCAGAGGATGAATAGGAAAAGAAGACAAAGTGTGCCTGTATTTTTCTTCCATTAAGGAATAAATATCTCCTGATATTATAATGGAAAAATATCCTGCAAGACACTTGCAGGTGACCGAGGAAAAGACTAAATCAGTACCTCCATATGAGGTAAACTTGGCACAAAATATAGAGATTTGGTGTCCTTTTGAACTCTTCTGCTGATATTGCCACATTGAAAAGTTAAGGACAAATATCACTAACATATTTTGTCCACTATGGGAATTTCCCTGTCAATGGAAAAATATATCAGTATCTTTTGCACAATACACATAAAAGTAATGGAACACCACCAAATCTTTTGGAATTTAATACAAGGATAAAAATCACAAATTTCTGTGGCATTTTTTAACAGAAACTAATATGGTGCAATTAATAATGTGTGGTAAAAAGAGCTCACATTATGCCCTGAATTTTGTTCTCAAGGTTTAACACATGCAATTCTCCTAATTTGCTTTAGTTGTAATGCATGTTGTACATCTTCAGCTCAATGTTGTACATCTTCAGCTCATATCTCCCATTCAGAATACTCAGTTTTGGCTGGGTGTGAAGGTGTAAGAAGTATCTAAGTAAGGAGCACCATGTATTAGGACATAATTCAGGTTGTGTCAAGTTTATTTTAAACCCTCTCTGAAGAACCCCAGTAAATCTGACCACTACTCAAGTTTAAATACCAAGTAGAGCAGCCAAGGATGGTGAAAACAAGGAGACCTAGAACAGCTATAGTAACTCATTGACATTATGCTAAATATTCTGAGCCAAATTCATCCCTCGTGTAAGTATTTTGAATACAGTGGAGTTACACTAGAGAAGAATTTGTTCAGCATCCTCTGATTACAGGGAATTTTGGTTCTAAAACAGGGGATAAAATCACTGACCCAAGTATAATGAAGAGACATGGAATGGCAGAGATCAAATAAATGAAGATGGAAACTCATTGACTTGTACTATCCTGAAAGTCAATCCGCCCTTGTAAAACTTTATTCAAACATTGCAGTAGATGAAAATACATTTTTGGAGCTCTCAAAATCATCTGTACCAGAAGAAGATAAAGTGTACATTCAGTGAGGCTGCAAACAATATTATTGAGATTAAATTGCAGCAGACGAAGAAAACATGCTTTTGAGGCATACTGCTGCAGGATCTACAAAACAGTTATTACAGTCTTCAGAGGAAAAAGACAATACAATGGCACAAAGGAAAATCACTGGAGCAGCTTCCTCCATGGGGCAATGTACTGAGTTGTGAGAACATAGGCAGTCTGATCAGAATGTTTCCCCAGAAACTACTGTATTTAGGGATGGTTTTATACAGAAAATTCCTTCAGTTTGCTTGTTTCTTCCTAATTCTCTCCTTCCTTCCTTCCTTCCTTCCTTCCTTCCTTCCTTCCTTCCTTCCTTCCTTCCTTCCTTCCTTCCTTCCTTTCTTTTCTTTTCACTTTGCACTGTGTTGCAAAAGCACTGAAAACCACCAAGTCAGAAGTTTCAATGTTGCTGCTTTTGTGGGTGGAATCAGCCTTGCTGTGTAAAATACACTGAGAAGCAGTAGAACTTGACAAGAAGCATGAAGCACTTGATACAAAAATTGAGAGATAACTCTTCCTGCTAAGAACAATTGAAGGGAATAGGTTTTCTTCCCATGTCCTGACACATTACATTTCAGAATCTAAAACTGATTTTAGCTCACCACACTTTAACTGTCTTCCATCCCTGATCACTGGCATCCTCTTTATTGTCCCATATGTATGCAATAGGTGATAGCTAAATTGTTGCATATGAAGCTGGCTATAGTCTCATGGCCCAAGGGAAAAAAAATCTCTTTTTCTTTGATGGACATCCTTCAATTGCATTAATTATCTTGCTTCCTAAGGGTAATCGCAGATTAATTTATTTTATTTTTTTTTTACTATTAAACCTATTATCAGATTTAGTTGTGCTTTTTCTCCTCAAGATTTATTTGAAAAAATATTTTCAGTATCTCCATGACATAGTAAATTTTCTACTTCAACACGATGTATTTAACACAGCAACATCTGTCCTCAGTGGTGCATCAGCATGTCTTACTTCTTTTTTCAATGTTCCCTTGGACAGAACATGTAATAAAACTGCAAGGAGATATACAATTTTAGAATGAAAATATTACAGACAAAATAAAAACTGCTTCACAATCTGATCCTTTTAAATAGTTTGTTACTCAGTGTCAAATCTTTTACAATGTAAGATCCAGCTGTAGGTATCAAGACAGTCTGGATTTGGGGCACATTTGCACTAAAGTAAATATAATTTTTGAAAATCTCAGTATAATTAGTATTAGTTAAGTAGCTTTAATTTCCTCTGAATACTACTTGTTCCACATTCTAACTGCTTTTAATACAGAGTTCAGCTTTCTAACTTGATATTTTTCACGTTATTACCGATACAACCTCTTCAATGGTTTGCTGAAATGCCAGCTAAGTTTTCTCTTCTTCTGTTACCTCTGAGTTGGCAAAGTTCTATTTCCACTTCTGTTTGCTAGACCCTAATTATTTTATTGTGAGTAAGATATCAGTAGAGACAAAAAGGTAAATAACTGTTCTTGTTCAGGAATTAGCTGTTTGCTCCCAAAGGCTAGCTTGAGGAAAAAAACTTTCTAAGATTTTAAGGATTATTCTGATGACCACGAACATCATTAAAACTGGTTTAGGTGCATATTGAATGGGTTTACATTGTACAAGGAATTATTAATAATGATCCTTGGCAGCAGCAGTATATCAATAAAATGAAGTCAAGCACAGCTATTGTAACTAATAATATGTATACTTCTGTATAAACTAAGTTTCTCAGGAACAATGAGGCGAGTATCATTGCACAACTTTATTGTTTTATCATGGGTACAAACCATTCACTCAGACACTTTGAGAATTTTACTATTTTGCCTATAAGACTGACTATGGATGGTGAGTAGAGTACAAAACACTCTTCAGCCAGAGATTGTCAAGAAGTCCTTCTATCCAGAAACTTCTGAGAGGCAGAGTCAGCAAATTCATCATATTGACCAGATAGACCTGAAGTCATTTTGTGGTCTAGCAAGAGAATATATTTTTGGAGCCCAGCGTGCAAGAGAAAAATGCTGATTTAAAATTGTATGCCATGTCATATTAATTTTTAACCTGTTTATGTTTCCATTTAAAATTCAAGAGTGTGGTAACTGAAAGCCTCACAATAAAATGCCTTTTTTGCTCCTGCTTACTTTATGCATTTTATATGATTCTGTAGAACCGGTTTCAATGTTCCTTCTGTTTAGTGAACTCTCAGCTCTTCTTATTAATTTCAAATGTCTTTAGCATATCCATAGAGAAAAAGTGAAAACACAGGAGTATAGAAAAGGATTATGTGATTTTGAAATAAGCAAAGTCATGAGGAGGATTTGAAACTCAATTTTAAAAAGACAACCTAAAAATGTAGTTTTCCATATTTGTTTATTCTTCAAAGTGTGTGCATCACTTGAACACATAAAGAATCTCAATCCCTACCTCAAAGATACAGACAGACATTAAACAGCATTCAGTCTGAACCTTAAACATGAATTTCTTTCCTCATTTCAGTGCTACTCATGTATATTAAAGTTTTTCAATCAATGGTTTCAGGATCTGTCAAACATTTTATGACTGCTATCCCACAGGAAACATTTTTCTTTTTCCTGTATCTATGTAGGGAGTAAAGGGAGTAATAAGAATCATTTGCCTGTGTCAAGTAGCAGAAAGATTCACAGACTTTTTTTTTTTTTTTTTTTAATACTGCAGAATCATATAAAGACCTGAAAAATGCATAAGCCTGCTCAGAGATGACTTGTTGCATGGCAAGGATAGTTACAGCAAATGCAACTGAGTCAAATTTCAACTGATGATTTAAAAATGTTGAAACTGAATTACATGTTCTGTTAAGCTGTCTCTATCAGGACTTGCTCTTTAAAGTTGAGATGGAATTCAAGACAAGGCTATCCAAGCAGATCTTGCCAGTAATTTCAGAAAATATTATACAGATGGAGACGCAAACATAAAAGCAGACACAAACAGAAATTGGAAATTTCTGCTGGGGCTGGGATATAACCCAAGGTGGTGATGGGGGGTTCACTATACATTGCCTTTCCTAGAGGTTTTTACCAAATGAAGAGCACACTGATATTTTTGAGAAGACACCATGAGACCACTCCTGTGTAACTTGCTGAGGAGAAGTGGTGGATTGTTGCCCACCTGAGCCATGAGCGCTCCCTTCCAGCTCACCCCTTGCTTGGAAGTCATGGCCTGTGCAGAGCTCCCAAGTCAAAAGGGTGAGACCACATTTTGCCGCTCAGATATCTCACTGGCAAATTTTAGGGTGTGACTATAGCACAGACTTCACTCTGAATATGGTTCATCTACTCTTCTAAAATTAACTGGCTGCCAGAAAGTTTCAGAAAACAGAAAGATGTTAGAAACAATGTATCTTCAAATTTTGTTGTTATTATTAAAGAGTGATAAAAGATGTTATATTCCACAAAGAGTTTCGGGTTTGAGCTTTGAGACCCATTTCACTGTTCTCAGTGAAACACTGAAGCAGTAAATGATTTCCTGGCAGACATTTTTGTCTGGCTGGGAAAGATGCTATAGTGCATAGAGCAGGCTGGTCACTGTAGCAGAGTAACCAGCTCCCACACCACAACTCCTTCTTGGACTGGATCATTAGCTGTGAGTAGCTATTCCAATTAAAGTCTGCCAATGTGTAACCCTTGGTGGAACAAGACCATCCTAGCAGTAAGCTTTAACAGAGACATTTTGAAGATCCCAGAAATCATTTACTCAGAAGAGAGGCAATTTAATTAGTGATTTAAAAGATGCTTGAGAAAGACTTTTTTATGAACAAAATTCTGTATGCTGGACATCCTGAGAAGTGAAATTTAACTTCTGTCTCTTTTGGAGAAAAGCACCTTAAGTTCAAAGATGATCTAACTGTAGCACACCTGAGCAGTATTAGCTATCAGTTTATCCAGATACAGAGGTGACTTTTCAAGATTATGAAGTTAACTAATGATTTTGCCACAAGTATAAACAAGGTGTTTCATGTAGCATAAATTGTTTCATGTTAATTAGAATTAGTAGTCAAGAACTGGTCAGCTCATATTTCCTGGTGGAAACTGTTCTGTAGTGCATTAGGAGAAAGGTGATTTTTTTCAACAAGCCAGCAAAACCTGTAGGGAAAAAAACCCCAAAAAATCTTAAAGCACTATACTTAACAAAAGTCATAGGTCTAGGCAAAGCTGGGAGGAGTGTGAATCCACTAATAAAAGGGGAACCACATCATTCATCCTTGAATATTGGACATAATTTTTAGTGATCTCTTATTCATTTCAGCTGAACTGTAGGTCTAGGATAATTCCTGGACTCCTAAAGGAAATGATCTGTGGAACCCCTGACCATGAGAAACTTCTTAAAACTGCATTGATGTTAAAGGACTGGCAGATATCTAGTGCTATGACTCTTTTATTTTATTTCTTTGATGAAGGAGATGGGAACTGCAGCTCAGTATATCAATATCCATTGGAGAAAAGTGATAGAATATTCTAAAGAGGAGTTGGTTGACAGATGGCTAAGAATTATAATGACACTGATGATTTGTGTGTGTATATATATATATATATATATATATATATATATATAGTGTAACGATAGGAAAAGTACAGAGTTTGCTGGTAAAGTCACCTACAATGAGGACAAGGAAATCTGGCTCATATATTCTTCCTAGGCCAAAACCCAGTCAGTCAATATTCTCATCAAAGGACTTTTCAGAGTCCCAGAAGAGACAGGAAAGAAGGGGGAAATGGAAATGGAAATGGAAAAAGTGAAGTGGGGAATGAAACAGAAGTTACCATCATGCCACTGTACAGATCCATGATGTTTCTGAGTATTGAACAGTGGGTAAGAAAGACAGAAAGGATATAGCAGAAAAGCCACAAAGAAAGGTGATAAGGATGATCAAGGACATAAAATCGTTTTTTACAAGGACTAGACAAATAGTAAAGCACAACAAGGAAGCTAATTATCAACTGGCAGATATAACAAAGCATGGAAGATCTCCTGGGAACTCTGGCTGGTCTCAGATCTCTTACTTCTTTTTCCGATCAAGGGAGTATATTTCCATTAGATTATTTTAGAAAGACAACAGTATTTAAGACATGTATTTTGATTCCCACAGTGAGACAACCAACCAACAAAAACATTTTCTGTCTCTACTACTCTTTAAAGCTCTACAGAGGGAAAAATTCCTCTCATAAGTAGTTGTGAAGCTAGGACACAACATACTCCTAACTCCTAGACACTTCTACATAACATACTCCTCCAAACTTGGACTCATCAAATTGTTTTCCACCTCACTGGTGGAAAGTCCCTGGGGTTGACCATAGAGGAAACTGCTCTTCTGCAAGTAGCAGGTGCTAACAGCATCTAACCTTCATAAATGAATCCAGACTGCCTTCACCAGCTTCTTTTTTCGAAGCTTGGAGATGGTGAGCATTTTTAACACAGTGAAAAAAATCAGATGTATAAAAATACTGTATTCTTGAATTTTAAGCCATTTAATCCAGTCAAAAACTGTGGGATGAAAGGGAGAGAAGTAGAGAGGGTGGAACAGGTAAATAAAGGGTACACATAAGAACAGTTATTTCATAAGGCCAGTCTCCTGCCATGTGTCAAGGCTGCAGCACTTAGAAGAAGATACGATATGACGCATCGTACACTGATGTTACTGAACACTAAAAAAACCCAGAAATAAAGCACAGTAACAGCCACAGACTTACCAATTGGTAATAACTGTCGTTGACTCCCGATATTTTTCTGATGCAAGGGACACTTTTTTCCAGGTAATTTCTTCACTGTCAGTTTGATCTTGTGCTACAGCATGTTGCCTACAGCCTGCATTTACTAATGCATTTCAGCATTGTGACTGCATGGACATGGGTAATGATTGTCAGCACAGATGCACCAAGCTCAAAAAGACTGAAGAAAGTCTGTGTTTTGCTGTCTAAGGCTTCAATGGCTTTTTACAACTGCCCCCTGGTGAAGCTGTCACATGCAACTTTAGGGTGGTTGACAGAGCTGCTATGTGGAAGCACAACATTATCTGATTTGGGGCAGTCAAGAAAGTATTAATCTGAGTAAAGGAATGTGGTCAATATTGTAACTGTTGAGACTACTGACTGAACTCAATTTTTCTTTCCTAAATTACACTTGTTTTAACTCTATTGACAATATATAGCAGGCCAGCACCAGAACAGATTCACAGATGAAGCTTTCTTGTGATTGGCATAGGATACATCTGAAGTATGCATCTTTTGACATGCAGTAGACTTCATAGCTAACTGAAGTTTTCCAACATTCAGCATAGGAATAAAGTCATTGATCACAGTCCAAGGTTTGAATGTTACATTCACAGGTTTATTCCTCTTTATGTATTTTATAGGTCAATTAACACATCTTTCCCCCTCCTTTTAATTTGGATCCATTCCTATGAGTTCTTGGAGGGTACTATATTCTTTGAACCTGCAACCTGAAATACTTTTCCTGTATCTTCATGTGTGTTGATAGTCTCTCAGATAAATGCTGCTACTACAGCCAGTCATATTTTCCGGCGTATCATTTATATTTCAAAGAAATTAGTTTTGAGGCTGACCAGGTGTATTCTTGAAAATACAGCAAATAGTTGTAGGAAAGAGAGAAAAAGAGAGGAAACAGAGAGAAATAGAATGAAAAAGAATGACAGAAGAAAGACTATAATAAAACAAGTTAAAAATTAAGGGGGAGGGAAGGGAAGGGAAAAAGGGAACATATTTTTTTATATTTCAAAACTGATATGTTCTAAATTTTTATTTTTTAAAAAGCTGGGTTTGCTTTCAATGCTCTAAAATACATTTTCTAGGTTTTAGAAAGTAAACACTCTTCCAGCTAAAAATATTTTGAGTCAAATCAATTTCTTGGTGGATCAGAGAAAAAGTTATTTTATTTCATTAGTTAAGGAAAATATATCTTGAGGAGTAATAAAAAATAATTTTTCAGGCAGGGCAAAGAAGAGATCACTCAGTTATTTTCACTTGTTTTGCTTCTGGCCTTTTAGGAACACTCCTTTTCTGTGTTCATTCTTATATATCTATGTTGTAGACAGCATGTTTACAAAGCAGTCTCTATTTTTTCTTCCTTCCAATTAACTCTGTGCCATAGATGTTTCGTGTAATCTTTTTTCACAATCTTATTTAATCTTCATCGCAATCCCCACTGATTTGTTCTTTGGCCTTTGCCATTACAGTGCTTTCTGCAGAACGTCTCCTTTCGGTGAACATGAATCTGCAAAAGCAATTTCCCTCACTTTTCTGGACAGTTTTTTGCAATAGCTTCTCTGCCTTCTCTTTCATCTTCTCCTGGGATGTGGGGTCTTTCCCTCCCAAAGTCCAGGGGGCTGAGATGGCCAAACAGTTTCTTTTCTCCAGCAACATGGATCTTTTCTATAGCCCTCATACTTACCCACAGGGCAACTCTCTGGAGATATCTGTTAGATCTGTCACTGGATGGGTGTTTTCTTCCTGCCTCTCAACAGTGAGCAGTGGGGATTCTGCTCTTGTCACAGGGAAACCCTTTGAGATGTGGGGCAGCAGTATGATGAGAGGCCTCACAAAAGCTTCATTATACATTTACAAATTGGTGCCACGTACTTCCTAAGAATAATAGAGACGCGGGCAATGAAATGATAGAACTTTCTACAGGCTTTCCAAGGAGACAGGATGAGCCGAGGACAAGTGCTAGCATGTCAGTGCAAGAACATAAGGGCTCTCTTCATAAAATTTTATAGTGATATGGAGTTGTGAGTTCCAACAACTAATCTGAATATATGCAATATTGTGTAAAACATACCCTATTGAGATTTCCATAGTGATCTGCTGCTATTACTTTTTCCAAGCACAACAGCTTCAAGAGCTCAAGTCTCACATTCTCCAGATTATACCATATACTCAATCTTGGGCAAAATCTGTTAGATTTAACTAACCTAACAATGTCTTGGTTATAGCAAGGCTACCTCATGAGGAAAACTACATTAAGAAGGAATGATGCAAGGAGGGTCTGGGCATTGCAGTGGGAGCAATGCTTGACTTGTGCAGCAGTGCCACATGTGTGTCAGAGCTGTCAGGGTGAAGCTACATGGAGGCAGCTACTATACAAACATGAAGCAACACAGGATGGGCAAACACACTCTGTTTACAACAGCAAAGCAAAGAATCCTCTTACGAAAACAAAAAAAACCTTCATCTTATAAATGGAATTAATAACCCAGGAAAAATGCTGAGGTAAAGCACTGATATAGTTAACAATTCCTACAGTTCTTACAGTGCATAATAGCACCACCAATCTCAGTTACTGATTAAAAAAATGTCACAGAAAATATTTTTCTGATCAGAAGTCTGGCAAATTGTATCTGACAACACTGGCTATTTCGTTTCTATTTTTATTCTTAATGTCTCCCTGTTCTTTCGGTTATGCAAGGAACAACATCGGTACTCTCTGCTCCAGGAAACACTGGGCTTTTGAAAGTGTACCCCATGCACAATTTTAATTTCTGATACTGGATTTAGTGTTGCAGTTGTAGCTGAAGAGAAAAAACCAAGTTCAGTGCTGATAAAGAACCACAATATGTAGTGAATGTTGCCAACATTTTTACATTAACAAACCCTAACAGAATCCTTTGCTTCCTTTGTTTTTTCTTTGAGAATTCGTAATTTAATGGGAATCACTTCTATCTTATCAATTCCAGTATCTCATCTCACTATGTACATTTAGATTACCAGTAAGATGAAAGCTGGATAGATGAAAAAAGGGAAGGGAACAGAGGAGGTGCGAGTAGGAAAATCAAGGCTTAAGTCCAGTCTAACTATTTGTGAATTATTCACTGACATTTTGACATAAAACTCTTACTGAATTAAGGACAAGTATCAGCATTTCTTTAGCTGGTGCAGTACTTTTGATTTTATATCTCTTCGACTACCTCACAGTGCTATGATATGCCTGTAATAAAAGTAAAATCTTTGATACCCTTATCCACTTGCAAGAGCAGTATAATTTCCTAGTGCCTTCACAGGTCTCAAAAATAAAACAGTATCTTTTTCCCGCTCGTTAAAGCAGTGCTAATAAAGAATGGGTACTGTTTAGCAATGTCTCCTGCTGGTTACCATGCACAAGTGATATTATTTCTCTGCAAGATGTCTGCCATGCTCTCAAGAACATTACTTATGTGTAAAATGGCTGACAAAGGCTGTAGGCTCAGAAGTGGCATTTGCTGCCTTGAAGCATGTTCTGCAGAATATGCATGCTGAGAAATGTTTCCTACATTTCCAACTTCCATAATTCTGGGCTGAGCAGGAGGTTTATCTCTTCTTAAAATGAGAAATGTGTCACTGACTGAGACATTTGCCTTTGTTCTTTAAACATTGAATTAAGGTCATGATCTTAAAATGGTATTAATAAAGTAGCTACATAATAGAGATGAGAGCTTAAATAATGCAGTGACTTTATAGCTGGAAATCAGTTTTGCACTCAGCACGAGCAGCCACAGATTCAATGGGGAAAAAAGGTATGAAAGTTAAAGGAAATCTTCAGAGCATGTAACTTCAATTGTAATATTAAAGGGAGACAGAACAGCCAACACTACAGAGAGTGAGAGCTTAGCTCTTCCTCCTTTGTCTTTATCCTCTGCTTGCTTCTGGTGTTAAATAGTCCTCAGTCTGGTGGATGTAATATATTGGAGTAAAAAAGGTCAATTTAGCTTTAAACCCTACAGCAGATATCTTATGAAATGATCTGGTGGGAGTGTGCCACTGTGCATGCGGATGCGAAAAGGGATCCAGACCATTATTTAGCTCATGGTAAAAAGTATAGCTGCTTACATAAGAAGCAACTCTTTAGAACCACAGAAAAAAACCCTGAAATAAGTGTGCTGGTGTTCAGACATCTGAGGGAATGGCATATAAAATGAAACATGAACGGGAATTTTAAAAGAACAGCATTAATTAATTGGTTAAGAGACATTTTATAGTCTCATACTATCAAACGGACTTCATTGTGTGCTTGTGCTTCGAATTACCTAAGAGACTTATCTCCTGAAGACAGACCTAGTCGGAACAAATGGCAAAAGCTCTTGGGCTTTCAAAAGCCAATACGCAAAGATGGCTGGTTTTCAAATGTTAGCCACTACCTACAGGGTGTATGCACAAGGCTTTTAAAATACAAATTAACCCATTTACTACATTTTAGATAATCAAAGTAGCATGTTTTGCCTTTTATAAAATTTCCCATACTTACTTAAGCCCTGCCAACAGATTAAAAATTAGTCACTCAGGGTGCCACTAACATTTCTGAGAACTACAATTTCTTCTCACCTTTGATCCCCATCACCATATGTAACTGAGTTATTACACTTTAGATAATTTCCAAGTTGGATGAAACTGAAATAATATACAAGTCCCATAATTAGGATTAGAGATGCAGTAGTATCTGCTCTGGACAGATTTCTTAAATGAGACACATCCAGTCTGCTGTGTGTCTTCACCACACTCTGAGGTTTGCTCTTCTACTTTTCAAGGAGAAGCAGACTAGAACTAATTGTAAATGTAAAATTTTAGTAAAGAATAAAAAAGAGTGCTTGTAATTAATTACCTAATAACATTTTTCAATGTAGTGCTATTTGCCAGGCTTGGACCATAAACAAAATAAACAAATAGAGAAGTCACTGCTCAATAGCCAAAATTTATGTACTTTTGCCATTAGTTTCAACTACTTAGTACCATAGTTTTTGCAGAGACAGAAGTTGTAGTTTCAAGTCCCAGATTCTGAACAATGGTTCCTGTCCAAACAGGTGATGTAGCAGTTCATCCCAACTTCATGAGAGAGCAGTGGAGATGCATGAACTTCTACCTAGGGAGACATCATAAGCCACTGAGATGTGATGGGTTGGTGTTAGAGAGAAGACCAACATGGGCAATGCTGTGGTGGGACCACTCTACCACAACAGATCACCTGATCATGAAAAAGTAGATGATGCCTTCTTCAGATAACAGGAAGAAGCCTCATTTTGGCAGACCTTTGTCTTTGTGGGTGACCCGAACCACACTAATATCTGGGGGCAGGAAAATAGAGCATAGAACAAGCAATCCAGGAGGTGGTGGAGTTCAAGATCCTGAGAAGGAAGAGGGCAAAAATTAGGATTTACCTTAATTGGAAAAGGATTAGGTTAGGGAATATTTAAGCAAACTGGACAGAAACAAATTCATGGAGTGTGAACCCACAAGTGCATTTTGAGGCAACTCTTGATCATCTTTGAAAGCTTCTGGTGGTCAGGGACATTCCTAAGGACTGTGAGAAAGCAAACCTCATTCATGTCTCCAGGAAGGAAAAGCAAAAAGAGAAGGAAATCGAACAGCTGGCATTAGCGGGTTGTGACCAGTGTCACAAAGTCTCCAGCTGGAGGACCAATGGTGTATTCGAAGAAGGTCAATACTAGAACCCTTCAATACTGTTTGCCCTCTTTGCTAGTGACCTGGATGCCAGGACAGACTGCACCCTCAGCAAATTTTCAGATCACACAAAACAGGGAGGAGTGGCTGATAAGCTGGATAGGTGTGTGTCTTCCAGAGGCACCTGAACAGGCTGGAGAAATAGGTCAACAGGAACCTCTTGAAGTTTAATAATGGGAAATACCAAGCCCTGCACCTGGGAAGGAATGACCCTAGGTTTCAGTACATGCTGAGGGCCAACTGACTGGAAAGCAATTTGACAGAAAAGGACCTGAGGATCCTTTTTCGCATGAGCCAGCAATGTGCCCTTGCCTCAAAGAAGACTAATGGTATCCTGGACTGCATTAGGAGAACTGTTGCCAATAGGTGAAGGGAGATGATCCTTCCTTTCTGCTCAGGCCTGGTGTGGCATGTCTAGAGTGCTCAGTCCCCAGTACAAGAGAGATATGGACATACTGGAATGGGTCCAGCAAAGAGCCACAAAGACGATAGGAGACTAAAGCATGGCTTACACAAGGAGAGCCAAGAGAGCTAAGACTGTTCAGGCAGGAGAAAAGAAGGGTATTTTATCCATGTATATACATGCCTGAGGGCAGGGGGTAGTCCTTAGTGGAATGCCCTGGGTGACCCTGCTTTGAGCAGGGAGTTGGACTGGAAGATCTCCAGTCTCAGCAAATCGATGATTGTGTGGCTCTGTGAATATAGACTGCCAATTACCGTGTTTATGTAAGATTTTAAAACAAAATTTCTCAGAACTTTTAAAAATATGTAAACAATCCCTTTGTTCTTTTAGATGTGGTCTTTCTTAGTTGAAAAGTGACTTAGCACTTTTTTACATCAAAGGGAGCACTTCCATTTATTTAAAAGGTGCAGGAACCAAATCCTTCAAGGATTTATAACAAAAACTTCTACATTTTAAAAGGTTACTTTATTTCCTTTAAATTTATTCAAATTACCAGTTGCATATTATTTGCAATAACTTCAAGTATTTGAAGTGGCTTGAAAAGTTACTGTTTGAACACTTTTATACATTGATTCTCTGATGATTTTTAAAGGCAGCTGATATTAATGGTCACAAGTAATCAGTGCAAAAACTATTTATGCAAAAGGATCCTGATATTAAGAAAACATAAAACCATGCAGAATGTGACTGCTCTGAGTTTTGTTTTGCACAACCAAAAGCAAGGCTTGGTCAGTTCTTTTCGTCTGCAACATGACTGCGTTTGGCCTTACTTTTGACACCAAAATTTCCAGGTACAGACATGTTATTGCAGAGTCTTGTATCATTTCCACTTAGGAAACAAGCCATTTGGTCCTGTCCATGTGCTTTGAAGATGAAAGAGAGGAGCACTCTTCCTCTCTTTTCTAAAATCCCCAGAAAGATCCCACTCAGGCTGTTTCTTCCAGGACTGTCTATGGAGGAAATAAGATTGAGAACCAGATGTCATCATAGTGTCTTCCTGAAATGTGGCTGAGAATGGGGGGGAAATTATCTCTGATTGCAGTAGGGCCAGTTCCTCTGGGCAGCTCCTGGAGAAGCACTGCCATAAATCTGTGAAGTCCCAACACAGGTTGAAACTGAAGAGATGGAGGGATGAAAGCATCTTGTAGCGCCTGTGCTAATGTCCTCATAGCTCCTGTCTATGCCTCCATCTTCCCTTTTATGTGACACAGAAAAAGCTATTTACGCTGCAGAAAGAAGCACTCTTACAGTCCTGCCATTAGAATTGCTAACCCAATCCTACAACTGCAAAGAAAACAGCATGACCATTGCATTGATAAGTGCTCCTCCTTGGCCAAGATCAAGCACACTATTCTGGCACCCAGTAACTGCTTTACAAAGGATCAACTTCATAGCAAGTAAGAAGTTCCACCTGGTTCTGACAAGGCAAGACCTTGTGTACATTATGAGGTTGTTGGGGTATAACTAAATCATGTCCTGACTGCCCACAGAATTTTAAATTAATATACTTTGACTTCTGTGATCCCATATAAATTTAAGATTATCTTAATAATAACTAGTAGTTACTGACATTTCCTATTTGTATTTTAAGAGCTACAAGTTGTATTTATCTTATCTGCACTAAGTGCAAGACATTTCTGTTTTTATTACTAGCTCCTGGCTTTTAAAATCCTTGGGAACTCATTGTTCAATAGTGTGTTAAAATTATGGAAAAAAAATGTCCTTCATTTCTGCCCTTATTTCTGTCCTTCAGGCAGATCCATTGTTATTGCATGTATTGTTTATAGACCATATCCATCATATTCATATCCTAGGGTAAACAGGTTCATTGCTCAGTGAATTTCAGTTATGTATATAAGAATTGTCCTGGACATCCATGTATATTGCTTTCTCAGTTTCCTATCTATAGTTAAAATACCTTATTTTTCTTAAGACTTATTTTCATCTGGTTGTTTACAGAAAAATACCAGCTCATACGCTTGGGTAGGAAACAGGCACATTTTATGCAGTCAGTTCATTCCAAAGAATTAGAGTTCAAATTTTCCCTTCTTTTTTTCCTCCTGTCCTCACTGATTTGTGTTTCTTTGCCACGTTCTGTGTAGAGTAAGTAGTGTCTTTCTACTACATGCATGAGCAGAACCGATCACACAAATCTCTTACTGGGGTATCATATCCTATCTCAGCTTTTTAAAAAACAGGTAATGAAACAGTACGCTTCGGGATTCTTCTCAAGAAGAGGGAAGGCAACAGCAGGTTCACATAATGCACACTTTATTTCAGTGAATCTGTAAAAGGAAAAACAACACTGAGACATTTTAATGCATAATTCACATGATTTAATCAATTACTGTGCACTGCAAGACTGCCCTCTCTTCCTTTCAGTTATTGACATTGTGTGTTACAGGCTGATAAGCAAAATGGACAAACTACACCACAATGCAGAATAATTAGCAGACTTGCATAGGATTGCTTTTACCTCTTTTGCTGGGGGTCAGCAAGGATCAGCTGCAGTTTCACTGTAACTGTCTTCTAACCCAGTACCTCTGAAGAGCAAAAATACAAATCTGATTTTCCAGACAAGCCAATGAGCTGCTCCAAAGTCCAGGCACACTGTCAAGCAGCCCTCTCCTGGTCTTGCAGAACACAAAAAGACATCATTTCACCAGACTTTGCCACTCAGCCACATACCTCCCAGGACTGTACAGCATTATAGGCCCCAGTGCAGTGTTCAGAAACACACCATTCAAGTTTCTGTGCTCAAATTATCTGTACAACAATCACTCTATAGCTTAGAGGGCTGACATGGAAAGCCATGAAATACTGAGGTTTAAAGACACTGGTTTGTTTGTTTTCATTCGTTTTCAGACCAGGATTGTAAGAACATACAAGCAGAAAAAAAAAGGTCACTTTTGAATGCATCACGCAAACATAGCTGGTGGGTGGTGACCAATGCTAAAAAACCCCAAATGAAACCAAAAGGATTATGTGAGAAATTTAAGGTAAAAATGGCTGAATCTGCACATGGCAGATCTCTGCAATGTATTCTAGAAACATCCAAAAGTAATACTAAATCTTCTGTATCTTACAAAAAATGCTAATCTATTATGATTTATCACTTAATTTTCATTAATCTGAGCTACTATATTGAGGTATACCATATACTTCCCAATCATTCATGTACAATCTTCACTTTTTTAATGGCTGTCCCAGCCAGGATTCTCATACCTTAGAATTGATCTCTCTTGATGCACTTCTGCTGTATTCAAGGACCTGATTGATGCACATCCCACAAGGTCTGCTAGCTCTTGATCTTGGGAGAACAGCAGCAGGCAGAACCAGCATTGAACATGTTGACTAATTCTCACAAATTAAGTGGTCTTCTTGCAAGGTTTTTTCACTTCTACCTGAGTCCCTTTGCATCTCCAACTTCTTCCCAGTCCCCTTGGCCAGATCCAAATAATAACATTGTGGGACTGGTTGGGTATAGCACAAAGACAAGGAAAATAGAAGGGGAAGCCTTGGTCTCTGCCAGACAGCACATATGGGCTGCACCATAAGAGAAGGAATCTTACTCTGCTGCAGTGGGGGAGGGTTGGATGATCTGGATGACATGTCTCAGAGATGGTCACCTCACAACAGTGGCTTCCTTGCTGTTGTGCCTAATGACAAAGCCAATGTTGAAAATCTCATACAGGCTCCTGGCAGCCCAGAGAGTTATCTAAACACATTTTTTAAAAAAAATCACAGTCTTTGAGGGCATGAAGTAATTGCTATAGAAATATTAGTGAGGGAATTACTAACTTTGAGTTCACTGAAGGTTTTCAGTTGTATGTGTTAAGTGAGGCCTGGGGCCTCTCCAGTAAGGATAAAAGGGAATACTGAATGATTACTGACTGAGTCAGGGACCCTGTGGAAAAGCTTGTGTGCTGTTATGTAAGAAAGGATTGCAAGGTAAAATACATGCAAAAAGAGGGTGAATGCAAACTTTGGGGACAGACTTCATTGTGATCGTTCCTCATTTTCCAAATACTAGACTTCACAACTTTAGCGGTCTTCCAGTGTCAGCTGGAGAAGAGCAAAGACATTTATGTGTTGAAGACTATTGTCTGGAACTCTGAATGTGGTAGTAAGTTAAAAACTGCTAAGGTTGGGGTTTTCTTCCTTAGAAAAATGATTCATGTTAAGTGAATAACATCTCAGTGCATTTTATTAATTCAGGCTGGTGTTGCTCTTGCTGTCTTTGAGATGGGAAAATTCAAGACATGAGTTTCATACACTTACCTACTTCTGAAAGGCCAAGTACAGTTAGGAATAAATGTGTCTGTTTCAGATGCCAGGGTCAGGGAACCATTCCTTGTGTAGAGGTGACTGGATCCCTAGTTTTATTTCTGCTCTAAAGAATGGGATTCACAGCTGTGGGCAGCTTTACTTTCCCTACACAGAAGGTATATTTCCTCATAACACTGAATAATTTTTCTCATCATTTTGAGTTAGATTAATTCATTAAACTTGAAATTAAGTCTAAAAGGAGTCTATATCTTACACTATTTTATCTCATATTTTTCTAAGGCAACAACTTTGAACCTGCAGTTGAAACTCATTCAGGGTCCTGTTTACAGCACATACCTGTAGATATCAGGTTTAAATTAAGGTAAATAACTAACTATGGCCTCTAATTATTATTGCAGAATAGGTTAATAGTACTTGAAAATTCTGAATTAAGCTTGTAATGATACAATAACGTAATCAAATAAATAGGGTTGAAGGTAGTATACTCTGTGACCTCCAGAAAAGGTACATTGATGTTTAAAGAAATAATGCTTTCTCTCACTTTATTCTTTTTTTTTTATTTTTTTTAAACTCATACTAACAGGATAGATCACACCTCATATCTGAGGTGCTTAAATGTGTTATCAACTTATATAGGCTTAATTTAAGCACAACTTTAAGTCTACTTCTGGAATAATTTAGAAATGTTATTTTCCCAAAGTTTGCTGAAATGTTGATGAGCATGAGCGCTCACATAAATGCTTTGCTAAAATACTGATCCATGAGAGGTCTCACTGCTGAACACTGACTCATTCATAAACACCTTTTATAAGTAAAAGTTGAAGTGAACAAATGTTGTGAAGATAATGCAAATGGGCTAGGAATTCAACAGTAACCCCTCACTATACAAGAAAGACAAAGAAGTGCTGGAGCACATCCAGAGAAGAGCAATGAAGCTGGTGAAGGGTCTAGAGCACAAGTCATGTGAGAAGTAGCTGAGGCAACTGGGGTTCTTTAGCCTGGAGAGAAGGAGGCTTAGAGGAGACCCTATCACTCTCTACAACTACATGAAAGGAGGTCAAGATAGGTTTGGGGCTCTTTTCCCAAGTAACAAGCAATAAGATGAGAGAAAATGGCCTTAAGTCATGCCAGGGGAGGTTTAGATCAGATATTAGGAAAAATTTCTTCACCAAAAGGGTTGTCAAGCATTGGAACAGGCTGCCTGGGGGAGTGGTGGAGTGATCATCCCTGGAGGTGTTTAAACATGTAGATGTGGTGCTTAGGGACATGGTTTAGTGGTGGACTTGGTAGTACCAGGTTAATGGTTGGACTCAGTGATCTTAAGGGTCTTTTCCAAACTATATGACTATCAAGGACATTTTTGTGTCACTGTCTTTTTTCCCACAGCCATTCATAGATTAACACTTTGTCAGGATCGGAATGCTAAAACCACCTCTTGCTCACAGTAAATCTGGCTAAGTCTGTGCTACTAGACCAGCCCATATTTTCTTCAGAAGAAGATATGAGATAATGAAAGACAAGTTCTGGAGTCTCCTAGCTGAAATATTGTCATTTCTGAGACACACACAATAGCAATGGCCACCACAGCAGCTACTGCAACTGTGTTTTAGGAATACTTACAATATATTTATGAATCACTTTATTTTTTAAACTTACTCATATTTCCTCTCAACATCATTTGCATTCTAACACAATTTGTTTCCCTATGACTTTTTCCTGGAAAGAAATTCTTATGTGTTGGCATTTGTTTTCATGCTGAAATGTTTTAATTTGAAAAGCTGAACTACTGAGTATAGAGACTGTGCTGCATGATAGCTGATGGAGAGAGCATAAAAAGGAATGTGCATGATAATGGATGCAGGCTGATGGGAAACTGAGCTGCAATCTTGCCAGGTGAAAAAGGGACAGAACTTCAGTTCATACTGAGATAACATTTCATTTTTATTTGCTTCTGGGAATTTCAGATGAGATCTTTCCTTGCAGGAAACTTGTGACAAAATCAAAGAGAGTGCCCTGTTTAATATCTGTACTGTGGCCTCAAGCCATAAGCCATTGTTTACACACATAAAACTGAAAAGACTAAAGGAGGTTACTGGTGGTAAAATATCTGCACTTATTTGGCATACTGCATTACATCCTTCCACGTTTTCTCATTGGCAAGAATGCAAAATTCCTCATTTAAAACTTTGGAATGATGCTATATTCTTTCCCTCTGACTCTCTCTGTCCTGCTCTTTCTCTTTTCATGAGACTGTTTCTCCCTCTCCTTTTCTCCTTCTTTTCATTCTTCTCTTCTACAGGTTACTTGATACTTACTATTCCTGTTTGGATTTATTATGGTGTCAATAACCAACCCTAAACTAGAAATATGTAGAAAATAAAGTAATTTGTCTTGGCCTTGTCCCTGGCCTATAGAGCTTTTATTATTTGCCTGATTTGTTGTTATAGTTAATTATATTACTTCTTAGGCCTGCTAATACAGCGCAAAAGCAAAATGAATTGATAGTAATGAGAAGCTTTTAGAGGCAATATTTAAGCAATAATGACCCCTGAGTCAAACATTTCCTGGCAGCTAATGACTGGCTGGAAGAGTAAAAAGGTCTAAGATAAACCCAGGGGCTCTTAACCCAACCCACCATTAGCTGCCAGGAAATGCCTGACCCAGAGATCACTAATGTTATTATCCATCATAAAAACATAAAGAAAATCTAATTACCTTCCTGCATGTTAGAAAGCTAAAAACTGAACATCAAGTTACCGTGGATTTTGTTCCTTGTTTCCAGCACTTGTGTTTTCCTAGGTGTTAATCGGCAGTGTAGTTAACAAAACCAGAAACTGATAATAATTCATTTCGAGTCAGTAATGTTATTTGGTGCTGATTGTTCACCCTTAGGTATAAGCCCAGACAAATCCCTTTTGTCACAAAACAATTATAAATATTTAGATCAGTGTAACTGTAAAGACTAACCATCAGTTCAGTGGGATCTCAAAAGATAGGTTTCACTGTGACTTTAGACTACTTTTTATATCTGTAGACATCTTTGTGCTGATACAGGAACAGCAAACATTTGGAAAATAACGTAAGTAGCATTTTTAATGCCAGCCTCCACCCAACACAAGTTTGAAATAAACATTTTATATCTTCCATTGCAGAATCAATAGGGAATGATCTACAAACCAGTCCAGTTCCTATTCTAGAATAAAAACAAAATGTGTCTCTCACAATTTCATGACCTAGTGATCAATTATTTGAGGGGGGGGATGTAGCTTCTTGTATTTCAGGTGCTTCTGATTTTTCCCTGAAATGCACCATATGAGTTTTGTTTCATTTTACATTAACTTTTAGATAATCACTCTCCTTTTCCTACTGCTTCTTCCTCATCCATTTACTTCTTCTTGTTCTCTTTGCAAACAAATCTCACCTCTTTTGACAGCTGTCCTGGTACTCTTTGAGACAAAACTTTGGTTTATTATTTATGAAGGGGAATTGTTTCAACAAAGGAGTTCCCAGAGCATTGTGTTTGGATGGGAATCACTGCTGGACAAGCAGAGAGCTGGATCTTTCACTTGCAAAATTGAAGGCAGTTTGAATAAAGAAGTAGTCCATTTGGAAGACGTTACTCTCTTTCTTGCTGAATGACTGGGCATGACAGTATTTCTGCTGTGTGTTTTATCTAGAGTACAGACTGCATAGTGAAGCTATCGCTACGTTTTTTGCTGTATAAACAAACACTTCCACCTGCTCAAGATCAGTGTGACATTTCATGTTTCATACTTTTTTGAATGTTTTCCAAAGAGGGTTTTTTTTTCTACACATATATTTTTACACTGGTGAGCTCAAAATTTGTTCTTGAGTAAATGCTTTTTGTGATTTGTATACTCCCTGCTGATTTAAAATCCTGAGGAAAATAGAAAGTTAATAAATTAGAGCAAATCCAGGAGAAGTTATACAACTCAGCACATGCTTACTTAGGTACCTATGGCAAGACTAGACTGAAATGAAGAAACGACATTATAATGTTCAGGTACACAGCTATAAAAGTCAAAGAAACAAAGAGAAGTCTAGCTAAAGCCTTTTCCTACTTGACTCCCTATCCTTACAACCATATTTAGCAGTAGTATGCAAACATAACATTACAGAAATGTGTATTGACCAAAAAATGATTGAGCCCAAAGATACTGAAAGTCTTTGATACCTGTTAATTTTAAAAATCCACCATATTTAAACCCAGTGGCCAGTTCTGTTCTTCAGCATCTGGAGATGTATAGACTGATCATTAGCAACTAGCAACAGTGCACATGCTGCTATTTAGTGATTTTGTAGCACAGAGATTTAACCTGTAATTCATTTAAAATGTTCCAAATGTCACAGAGTGCTATACGTAACACATACTCTCTAACAGATTATATTTGCTCTAAAACGCAGCCAGAATTTTGGTTCTTCAGCATCACAGGATACAGGGTGGAAACTCTTATATCATCTCTTTTGCCCCCGTATGGATTTATAAATGTGTCATGCAAAGGGCCATTAACACAGAAAGCATAAATGATGTTTAAATGCATCTACCATGAGAGCCAAAAGAGCAACTGCCCAAATTGTTGCCAGTCACAGGAGTTCAACCCCAAGGGCAAAACATGGCCTAGAGTCCATAACCTCTCTCTCCCCTGCTTCTCTTTGCTGTGATAATCTACTAAATCACATGCTTTAAGAGCACTATTAATAATTTCTTAACACCGTTCTTTCTTGAGCTAGTAAACCCAGGAATAAACAGTTGTCTAGTGCTGTCTTTATATTCCAGTTTAATTTACTACCTATTCTGCTAACTCTTTTTAGATACGTGGGGAAACCACTGAATTCAGATCAAAAAGAATATTTTTGCACACAGACTTAAAAGTCAAGTCTTATACAAAAATAATGTCTTTGAACATGATGTTCTTTACTTATTTTGGATTAGTATAAAGGCCTGGAACTGGGTCCTGTTGATCTGAGATAGCTACTTTTAAGCACCGTTGCTTAAATTGCAATGACATTTTCTCTAGTTCTAGCTCCAAGGACACAAACCTGCTTCTTGCTTGGAATGACAGGTTCTGTGTGAAAAATCACTAACACAAGGTGTCAATGCAAGGTGTGCTTAGTGTAGTAGGTTAATGAACTAGCTTTTTGCCTTGGGAAAAGATGAACTTGTAGCTAGTTTTGATCACAAATGGAGTAAGAACAGGTAATTCTGAACTAGTGCTCTGTGTTCATCTGTGCAGTGCAACACCCACACTGTATTTCAGTAGGGACAGATTGAAATTATTATTATTATTATTTATTTATTAATCACACAGTACCAGATCTCAGTCAGTATCTCAGCAGAGCTCTGTGCTGTCTGAACTAGAGTTATAAAACAAAACCTTGCAGCCCAAAAGGGGGCAAGACTGTCTCACCCAGGATGGAATGGGTGCGGAAATTGGCCAGGACATTATCCAGCATAGCAGACTACTTTACAGAGGTGCAACTTGGCTTTGAGCCCTTTACTCTCATGAGTGCCTGGCTAAGCATGCACAGTATGTAGCTCACAGGTCCTCCAAGCCTTACTTCATTCCTGGGTATTGTGTGTAGTCCAGGAGGAAGGCCCTGCTGTTACTGGGACCCTAGGAAAACCAGACCCCTTCTCACAGCAGGCAGAAATTGCAGACACATCGAGGTAGACTTCTCTGTATGTTCAGCTCAGCTGTGTCTCTTCCCTCCTCTCTTGTGCTATAAGATGTTTTGCATCTGGTCAGTAAGTTGAGCAACCCCAAAAGTAAGGGCACTGAACCCACCAAGGGTTGGCAGGAGGTCTCAAGCTGGTGAGATGTTGACAGTCTGAGAACAGCAGTGGGTCCACAGAAAGCCCCTTTTCATCCTCCCGGTGAAGTCATACACTACAGCTGGACCTAGCAGAACTGCCCTATTTGGGCCTGCTGAAAAAATTTCACTGCTTAGTTTCACTCCTGACAAAGCTTACCTATGCTGGAATTGAGCCTGAAATATTTTCCTTTGAAAAAATGTTAGTTAAGCACCACACAACAACTAAAAGAAACCATGATGATCATAGAGGCTAGAAACATGCAGATATCTCTCTGATACCCATGCATTTGCCCTTATTTGAAACATCACTGGTTGCTAATCAAGTGCCTGAGAATTACTTTCACAGATCATATCCCTATTTTGATAGCTGTTGTACAAGCACAAAACGAAAAAGGGTATTGATTTATCACTAAAATATTTGTCAGTGTAAGAGACAAAATGCTGCCCTTCTGGGTGAGAATATATGGCCCATATTCTTGTCCCACTTATAGCAAAGCAGGATGAGGAGAGGTCCTTCATTTCTGAGAAAACTCATTCTGCACGTGGATATTAACCCTTTCTGCCTGGTAAACATACAAGTGTGCCTCAAAAGGTACCGTTGCATATAAGGAATGGAAATATCGAGAAATATTCAGTAAAGTCCTTTATAAAAGAATAATTAAGGACTCTATGTTAAAAGCCAGGCTGAAACCTGAATTATTTCTTTGGAGGTCAGCATAGATATTCAGTTTTCAAACTACATTGGAGAAATTTTCTTGGTTTTGTTGAAAGAATAAAGATTGATCTCAATAAGGTACTTCCATTTCATCTGTTTCCCAAAGTGAAAGGAAATCTAACAAATGAGTTTCAGCATCAATCAATAAATGCAACTACAGTTTAATACAAATGTTGCTTTTCACTACTTTATGCTATAATCACATAATTTGTCATAAAAGCTGAAAAATCAAGAAACAAGACTCCTGTAAGGCACCAGATATTTATACAGGAGTCCTCTCCAGTCTCACTGCTGTAAATATGCATGAAGAATAAAGTTCTAACATGTGTTTTGTTGGAAAGCAGAAGCTTACTGAATTAATAAAATGATCCCAATTTCATGGTATTGAGACTAGCATTGGAATAGAACTACCTACAGCCTAATAAATACCTTGGGGTGTCTGCTGCCTTAAGATTTCTATTATTTAAAGGAACTAGCAATAGAAACCTTAAGCTTTTAATAATACTGAACACTATGTGAAAATTAATGCAAACACTTGCAACTTCTAAATCAGCACCACAGAAAAAGACATTACCCTCTTTTTCTATCTTTTCTCCCTACATTTATTTCAAACAGGATTTTCACTGCAAATTACATTTCCCATTTGCTGTTACTATCCTTTCATTTAAATATGCATCTTTGACAGTGACAAAAGCCTTCTTTTTTTTTTAGGGGGGGAAATTGTGGGAAGGTTTTTTCCACATGGAAGTTAATTCTCCATGTCTTATCATTTTCTAATCATGTTTACCTGAGTGCAAGTGCCAGACAAATTCAAATTTCTGGCTGATTTGGATTCTTCACCCCTAGCAGTAGAAGATTAATTTCCTGGAACATAATTGGAGATCTGCTGGAGAGCTGCTTCACTTATTGGAGTTGCAGGTATGAAACATTTCTAAAGGTAAGAGCTTTAAAGGATAAGGCAACTATAGTTAATATGCTTATAGTATACAGTTAATACTTCCAGTGTCATTGAAAGATGCCCTTGACAGATTTTATGCAAGCATAGTAATGTTAGTTGCAACTGCTTTCTTCTTCTTTTTTCCCCTTTATCAAAATAGAAGTATGGACTTTGATATTGATGCCTCTTAGAACTGCTCTTTCTTTTTTCTGGTCAAGAGTGATCTGTACTGTTATAAATGTGTCCATGCAGAATAAACTAGTCTAACCTCAACAGTGTTGGAGCTTTGCACGCAGTTGGTGCTCCTGGACAAGACCCATCTGTCTCAGAACTGTTTTGTGGACAGTGAAGTTTGAATCAGTTTTCAAGTGATTTTGCCTTTTAGCTTTTCCTTTCAGAAACATTATGACAACACTGAAACAAAATTCACTCACTAGGGTGTTTTTGAAGATGTTACAGCACTGCAAATAGTGATGGATACTGATGGCTTAGACTGCAGGGTAAGTACAAGTGGAGGATTCATGTTTTATTTTGATAGAGTGCTTAGAGAAGTCATTATATTTAACTATTATTTTGGGGTCAGAGACAGTTTTGAACTTTATATTGCCCACAAGTGCAGCAGGTCATTGAATGTGATCAACTGACTTTTGAAACCCTATATAAATAGCGAGTAATGGGAAAATTGAGGCAAGGGACCAATCATGAACACTAGGAGAGACTGAAAGCAAATTTCAGAAGGCCCAGATGGCTACACTGAAAATTAACTTCACAACAGGGAGACAATGGCTAATCCCCTTTTCAAATTTGTCAGTAAACTGGCTAAGAACTTCGCCATGGTTATTGGTCACAGGATAACAAAATGCATTTATTTAGGAATAGTAAAATATCAGTACATGGATACTATGTAAACTAAAATATGTGTAAAACATTAAAATCATTAAACTTAGCAAGCATAAAATGGTTTCACCAATAAAATCAAGTACAGTTTCTTCCTTGTTACTTGACTGCCCTTCAGGTAGTGACCAGCCACTTTGGGGAATTTTCCAGTTCCTATCAAGGCACTCCTCTTGGAAATCCTTTAAGATAGTTGCAAAACATGCAGCCTCTAAGCATCCCCTGAAGTCTGCTTCAAGTGTGTATCACAGACACTTGAAGGCTTGCAGGGGTCAGGAGCTGATCCTAAAATTGGTTGTGTGTCAGGGGAGCCCTGGAGGAAGATGGCCCTCCATCTGCACCCAGAGGCACTGCAGTGCCAGCCCCCTGTGGCTGGACATCAAAGGTGCCCTGGGAGTGGAGTCCTGCAGGATACCCGTGTCCACCCAGCAGGACAGGAGGGAAGAGCAGCCCACATGGAGTATCCTGATTTGGGTATAGCAAACCACAGGTGAAGGCCTATGGAAAACAGGGGGAATATACCACTTAAACATATGCATTTACTTGTATACCTTGAGTGCCCGTGAGATATGATGTACCCCCAGTCAGCCATCTGCAGATAATTTCTCTAGGGTGCAGAATAACCATCCTACACTTGCTTTGAACACCAGGTGAATTGGTTTCACCCATTATCCAGGGTATTTTGGTGGTAACCACAGATAACGTAAGTTCAGTGTTTCAGTACCCACTTCTTTACACACTTACCTTAAAGAAATGTAAGGTCGTTTTACAGTGCGGGTGGCATTCACTAAATTCAATATTGATATCAGAAAGTCTCTGAAAATAAAGACTTCCCCCTCCCTATCCACCCAATTATCCTGAGAGCACCAGAGAATTCAGCAGCCTCTGCTAAATAGAATGGAGAATTTCAATATAAAAGGAGAAATACAGTGAACCAAAACCAAAAACCCACTTATCAAGCTGATAAATTCAGGATCCAAACCAGAAAACAAAGCCACTGATCAAAAAACTCTAGCATCTTCTTCTGCAGATCTGAGTCCTCACAGGGGCCTCTCAACACTTCATGAAAGCAATCTTCCACTCGCAAATCAACTGAATTTCAAAGACAGGGGAGAAAAAGTGAATTTTAAAGCAGTCAGTAGGAAACAGACTTTGTTTCACAGTAAGAGCTCCATCAGAGTGTTGTGCAGACCTCCTGGCAGTCAGAAAGAGTGAAATCCAGGTTAAGCATTTTGGGTGGACTACTATATGCTACCAAATCTAATGCCAAATAGGGAGTTGGTAGACTGTCTGTACAGAGGACGGTGCCTGGCATACTGTGATCAAAAGCACACGAAAATGCTGGTATAACCCAGATATATAGGTTATACGCTAAAGCATGGGAAATACTAAAAACTATTTCAAACAACACAATTTTTCTTTCTGTTCTTCAGAGGATGATACGAAACATCTGTCACTGAATCTGTGCACTCAAGGAAACACAGTATAATTTAGGGCTGTATGTTTCCACCCCAGTAAGAGGAAATTAGATGCTTTAGGGTTTGCTTGTTTGTTTGTATGTCAGATATTTTCTTTCCTAATGTTTTACCTTCAGTTGTAAGATTCGTATAGAAATTGTGTGGAGACTGTCAAACATTGTCAACATATATCTAGGCTTTAGTCTCTAGATGTCACTTATATTATCAGGACAAATCTGTTCATATTGAATTCAAGTATTTCTATTTAGATACATATGTCATTACTAGTCTGACATGTGGTAGTTACCCTGGGAACAGCATTTGGTTTTTTAGGTCTGACTTGATCGTACTGTCGGCACAAAAATTATTGTGTGTCAAGGACCATTAGGTCAATGTAATTTCTTCTGCTATCACAGGAAGTCTCATATTGCAGTTTACCTGGATTGCATATTGTACCTGGAGAAATCTTTTTGCCTATGAAGTTTTGCTACTGCTGATAAACACTAAAGACAATTAGCTCTTCAAGACAGTGAAGTTCCAGAGATTTTTAAGTACATTGATAAGTGTGTATGTCCTTACTTGTACAGTTAGAGAAATTGACACACAGGTAAAGTAAGTAATTTGTCTAGCGATAAGATTACTGTAACAAAGTAGATTAGGTAAGGAAAAGAACCTGCAATAAAAACATTCCTGTTAGTATGACTCTCAGGTTCACACATCTGTCACGCTGCTCATTGAACCACATATCCATAGTTAGGAAATTTTATTGCAGGTATCATATATTATATGTGGTACAGCATACTTAACACATTTATCACATACTCTGTTTGCTACTACATATACTACAAAATCATGATTGGTGGCACAGCCTGTTGCAATTAAATGGCTTGAGCTCAATACATCATACTAGTTTTGGCTTTTATCATGTAACATAGTGAAATTCAAAGACTATGTAAAGAAGCTGTCACCCTCTGAAGGCTGCAGCTGAACTCCATTTGTTGAAGGAGGATCAGTATTCCATGTGACCACTGGAGCATCGGCTGTCTCTGTTTTGCAAAAGGAAACTCAAGAGTAGGGATGTCAGTGTCACAGGGCACCATGGAGCAACGGTCAGGACAGTTGGTCAGTTTGGTAGCCAGGATGCAGTTGGAGGAAACTGCTGGCCCTGGTGTACCGGGAAAGGAGATGGTGGGATCCAGACCAGGGTTCAGGTGTCATTTTATTTTACACAGAACCCTGTGGCAGGTATTTGGGAGTTGAAGCCAGTGTGAAATTATAAGCTATGTAAACATGCCTGGCAGCAGTAAAAGCTGGAAGTAGACAACATTGAGCGGAATCAGGCCCCAAACCTCTGCAGTCCTTTACCTGCTCAAATGGAGAGACTGCTGTTTCTCTGCCTGCCCTGTGTCAGTATTTTAACATTTAACAAACATCACTTAATGTTTGCAGAGCACTTTGAAGATGAAAAATTCTTTCTGAAGTGCTTAAGTGTCATGATTAGTAAGTAAAGCACTGAATTGCTCTGTCAAGCAGGTAAAGAAAGGACAGTTTTCCAAAAATTAATTATACATTGATAATACCATGGTGAACTTCCTTCCAGTGAAAGAAAGCCCACACTACTGCACTGGTACTGTAAGTAAAACTCAGGAAGATTTCATGGCCAGGTGCTCGATTCATGATTTTAGGCTTTTGGCTGAAAGGTTTTATTCTGTAAAAGTCTAAAGACATGAAAAAAATTTATAGAAAACCTGTTGAAACAAAACTTTAAAGAGAGAATTTTAGTAGAGAATATGCACATGTAGGCTTTTACTCCTCTTTTCTAAAATATTCCTCTAAGAGGCTGTTTCTGAACAGTTGTACAGTAAGAAATTTGTAGTTTCACATAATTTTGATGTGAAACCAGACAGAACTTGGCAGATGTAAAAACATGGGCTTGTAGCATTTATATGCAAGTGGGTTTTTTTTCTTGGCTTTTCCAGAGTGGCCTAGTTTGATAGCAAAACTTTTTGAAAAATTGAAATACTTCTCATAAAATAGCCAGGGGGAAAGGTGAAATTGTCCCTGAATTTTAGTTATATATGTTATTAAAATTAAAAAAAAAAAAAAAAAATAAAATTCCATGCAACATTCATCAGAGAGGGCAATAATCTCTTTTGGAGGTAGCATTGTCTTTTTGCTCTGTTTTGCTCTGTGTTGCTAAGGAACCTTATGAAGTTTTTACATATCCTGGTGAATTTCTTCAGCTTGTAAGCAATAACTGAAAATGTGGACCCTCTCAATTAGAGGAAGATAGAGCTTGGAAAAATCTCAAATTCACTCAAATGCAGGCTGTAATTCTGAGAATACCTGAGGGAGAGAGAAACCATTTTACTTCAGCTGTAGGCTAAAAGTCAAACAGGACTGTTGAATCCACTAAGTTATACCAAATTCCTTCTTTTTCCCTCATTCTTTACCTTGTGCAACTTATAAAACTTCTAATTTAGAAAGTGATGATAAAAGTACTGGTAGCTCTACTTCTTGTTTGTGTTCAGAGAGTTGTTGGTAGCATTATGTGAACAAAACACTTTTATTTTTTTCCCATGAACGTATTATGAACATAGATGGGAGAATGGTTTAGATCCTCTTTGGACTTGCTATCAACAGAATAGCTGGAAAATCAATTATCTCAGAATCCTTAGTTCTAGTAAAATTTAAAAAGCAAACTTTCAGTCTTAAGTTCCAAGAACTTTTCAGAGACAGCTATCATAAAATGTTTTAATGTTACTTGTAAGTAGTCCAAATAAAGACATGATGAAGAGATAAATAAAATGCCCAAGAGACCATTCATTCTATTTATTTTTCAAAGTAGAATGGTGCTTATGCTTGTGCAAATATGAAAAGTAACATAATTAGCTATATCATCCAGTTCATCACCATTCCCTTCAATTTGTAATCCAGCTTCCTCATCAGGAATTTGGAAGAACATATCAAATCCATTTGTTCTGTCTTGCTTAATTATAAGCCACCATCATGCTTATGAGATAGTGCAAACAACACCTGAAACATCATATTGATGTACTTTTGTGCAGGTTTAAGTCCTGCCGGGATCGGAGAGCACGTTGCCATTGCCCCTCCCCCACCCACGGCCGGTCGGGCTGGAAGTTAGGCACAGACCCGGGCTAAAGTAACAAGGAATTTAATACAACAGAGTGATAGAACAATCTGAACAACAACAGTAGCAACGATAGTAACAATAAACAGCAATAACAGTGAACAAGAAAAAAGATATACAGAGAAATACCGCTAAATGGTCAAGGAGCAAGCCCGCCGTGTGTATGGCAAAACCCAAAACCAGAAGCGAAAGTAAAAAGGTTCTGCCCCTGGACCTGACGTCAGCATGGTATGAATAACCCGGCTGGAGATCCCTTCCCCCTCTCTCTCTGCTGGGGAAAAACTTGACTCTATCCTAGCTGAACCAGGACAACTTATTTTCTTTCACAAGCAGAAGAATCAAAAGTACCAAAGTCAATTCTGTTCCTATATCCTTCGACTATACTTTGCAACAGTTGTTATGCTGTTTGTCAGGAATCCAGATTTTATAAAAGTGCATTTCCAAATTGAGACTTTTTTATGTTTTGCTTCTGTGACAATGCAGTCAAAAGAGTTTAAGTCAACTCACAATGCAGGTAAAACTTTCAAATTCTTCAGGACGCTGTAATGTAGACATGGAAAAGGTAAGAAAATTATTCATAGTACAGCACTAGTGGTTTCCATTTGGATTACATAAAGCCTATATCAAAGAGATGATACCATGACAAAAGAAACATGAAAATACATTTTAGGCAACTTTTTTTTAACTTCAGATTGTATGTTTCTTCTTGCAGGCACTTCATTTCAAAAGCCAAGATGATTTTTTCTTCTGATAAACTGATGTGTACAACCTATGGTCTGATTGGTTTGCTTTTAACTCCATTGCATAGCTAAATTGCATTATAATTTCTTGTTTTGTTTGCCTCTAGCAACATCTGAAGGTCCAAAGTAAGCCTAAAAAGCTCAGAAAATGAGAGGATACATACACATATTCATGACTGTAATTTATATACTTTTAAAAAAACAAACAACCTTAATGAAAAAAGATCAAAACACCTTACTCCAATGCAATAAAACAGGGTATTTATGGAAATCAGACTCTTCCTATTCTTGTTTCAGTCATCCAAACACCAGTATCAGCTTGACACTGTGAGTCAAAAAGAACATCTAAAGTAAGAACATCTGTAAAGTAAGCTTTCACTTCAGCAAACAAAATCCTCTCAGCTGCAACAAAGTGTTTTTGAAAACACAAAAGTATCTGACAGTCACTTTAAAACCAAAGCATACCAAGAGAAGGCCAGGATACATCCTGTACTTTATTTGCATTTTCCAGTGTAATACCTAAATGATGCATTAGTAAGCTTTTAGGCATTCAGAACTTGTTTAACTTTCATTGATAAATAGTACAACTCTTGACTATTTCAGCAGAGGTGGGATCTGGATCTTAGTAAATGGAGATTAAAAAAAAAAAAAAAACATAGATCAGGAAAACTATAAAATACCATGGAAAAAAAAAATTATTGTGGTGAAGATCAGGAAACAGATCTACAGGAAATACAAATCATCATTCAAAGCCTTAAATGGATGTAGCAGTTACACAGCAAGTGAGAATTTGCCATAAATAAATTTAAATTGCCATTGAATAAGCCATTAGTGGAAAAAAAACCCAAAACCAAAACCAAACATAATCCAAAATTATAATAAATGCCATTTCAGCAACAACAATGCTGGGAACACCTTCCTCAGTGAAGTCAGAAGCACTGACTCCAGAAGAACTGCATCTGGTTTCAGGCACCATATCTGAAAAAAATTGTAGAGATAAACTGGAAAGAGTTTGAAACAGGATTAAAAAAAAAAAAAAAAAAAAAAAAAAAAAAAGGTGGCAAAGAGTTGAAAGAACATAGATTTCATTTGATGTAAATAATCACTAAAAATAAAATAATAATAATTAAAAAAAAACCCCACATGTAGAAGAATAAGGCAGTTTTCTTCAAATAAGTGCATCTGTTTTATAAAGAGAATCATGGCCATTTCTTCTTCCTATATTTCACTGGCTGCACAACAGATTTCAAATGCAGACAACAGATTATAAGGAAAGCTTTGCTAGAGATTAACAAAAGCTGTCAAACTCTCAGGGCAGGAACATTTTGGGTCACTTGTGGAAAAACCTTCCCACTGGAATTTCTTTCCCAACAGCTTAGGTAAGCAATTTAAGCCATGGCCTACATCCATATTTGTTCAATAACAGGGAGATGATTTCCACAGTCTTTGTGACCTCTAAACGTGCATTTCTGTAAATCACAGTACTCTTGAAGCCCAGACAGAGTAATAGCAACAGACAGCCAGTCAGGGCAACTTGGAGCTATACAAAGGCTCCCATCAAGCCTTTCTTGTCACCTGCACTCTACCATAGCTCTCCTTGTCCATTTTATAGCAGCTGAAAAAGCCAGTCATAGAATCATAGAGCCATAGACTGGTTTGAGTTGGAAGGGATCTTAAATATCATCTAGTTCCATCCCCCCTGCCATGGGCAGGGACGCCTTCCACCAGCCCAGGTTGCTCAGAGCCCCGTCCAACTTGGCCTTGAACACTGCCAGGGAGGGGGCAGCCACAGCTTCTCTGGGCAGCCTGTGCCAGTGTCTCATCACCCTCACAGTAATGAATTTCTTTCTTATAATCTGAATCTACCCTCTTTCGTCTTAAATCTGTTCCCCCTCATCCTATCCCTACACTCCCTGATGCAGAGTCCCTCCCCATCTTTCCTGTAGCCCCCTTTAAGCACTGGAAGGCCGCTATAAGGTCTCCCCAGAACCTTCTCTTCTCCAGGCTGAACACCCCCAACTCTCTCAGCCTGACCTCACAGGGCAGGTGCTCCAGTCCCCTGAGCATCTTCATGGCCTCCTCTGGACCCACTCAAGCAGGTTTATGTCCTTCTTACGTTGGGGGGCACAGAGCTGGACACGGAATCTCCTCCCTCAATCTACTGGTCACATTTCTCTTGATGCAGCCCAGGACACAGTTGGCTTTCTGGGCTGAGAGCACACATTGCTGGCTCATAGTCAATTTTCCATCCACTGCTACTCCCAAATCATTTCCTTCCAAGTTTGCTGCATTGCTGCCTTTGAACCTATTTGACAGCTCCTCTTGCTTCTGAAGGGCAAGCTGATGCTTGACTTGGCATTGTAATAACGTCATCTTGTTTGAAACTCATCTTGAAGCTGCAAAGTGGAAACTTGACTTTGCAATGTTGGAATAAAGTACCAAGAGTCTGTTTGTTGTCTCAGCTACCATTCCTTGGTATGCTGGAAAGTGGATGTCCTCAGCCACCCCACTTGTGTTGTGAAAAGACACGGGTATTTTTGAATGTGATCTTTTATCAGTGAGAGTACGTCCTGGAGGGGCCAAGACATGATTTCTGAATAGCCTTTTTTAACTTCAGTTGGGATCTATTTGGATTAAACTTTTCCTCATAGAAATCCCACAAGAAGGCTTTATATTACCTCTAGTAAATCTGGCATCCTTCACAGACAGCTGTGATTTAGGCAGGGCCTAAATGACATAGACAGTTCCTGAGCACCGCAAGTTAGCATTGTTCCCTGTGTCTTCAGACTGCTGCTTTTCACCAGATGGAGACCTACTCTCTACCAACATCTTCAGAAAATGTTTATTCTTTCAGTTGTCACTTTAAAGTAGGATTCATACATAAGGACATGAATATACATTCTGCTGTGTAATAGAGTTGAAAAAACTGGAAATAGTGTGTATGTGTGTGCGTGCACATATATATATGTGTAAATAGACACACAGTCCATGCTGCCCTGCTTCTATAAAAAAGGCAAAAAAATTCCAGCTTTAGTTTAAGGCTTGGGATTTACTGTTTCAGCTTCCCTACTCCCATGTGCTTTCTTGCCAAGCTTAGACTAAATCAGAGATGAAAAGAATTGCAGGATTTTTATGATGATGGTGGGAAAAGGTCTTTGCATATCTCAGTTAGGAATAGGGTAGATCGTTGTGTCCATTCTGATGATGGCTCCCGTCATGACTGAAGAGGGTCTTTACTGTATATTTATGGCAACTCAACTGCTGTGCAGAATTTCATGACTTACAGATGTTTTAATGTGGATTTGAATGAGATTCGGAGCAAAATTTGGAATAATAAATTATTAATTAATATTATCAATAAAATACCACTTTCCTACTATGTATTTGTCATTACATTTGTAGTGACTTTCTCCTCTTTTGTCCCTTGAGATGTCTTTGCTGCTTGAATTTTTTTTTTCCAGGCAAAATAATGTGTGGGTTCTTACTATTCAGTTAACAGCAGATTTCATATGTGAACAGTTTGCAGCCATATGAATATAAAAATATGTATGTGAGAGAGAAATTTCTACACAAAACCACACACACTTCAGTTAAAAATTATCTCATGTGATTGTAATTAGGTCTTGCAGCCAATTTTAGCTTGCTATCTAAAAGCACCATGGTATATGATCTTACAATAAAATACATGCTGCTCTGTCTGGCCACAGAAGAGTGAACTAACGCTGGAGCTTTCTGTGACTCTCTAATAGCCTCATTCTCGTTGGTTTATCAAACCTGTATCTTCTGTTTTGACACAGGTTTTTATGTGTCGCCATACCACTTTTACCGTAAATTTCACAACTCATCACTGCCATCTTGTGGGGAAAATCATGCATCATTAGTTCTCAGAAAAAAATGAAAACTGTTCTGAAGACATTGCTAGCAGTTAGTTGAGAAATATTACTTCATCTAGAAACCAAAAAAGATTCATATATTTACCATGAAATAAAAACCGGAAAATACTAATTTTATGAACTTATAAACATTTGCCAACACCATCAAAACGTTCTCAAGGAGAACCCTCTATTAGAAAACTTTAAAAGTGGAATATTAAGCATATATTAATATGCTTATAATATATACACATACATCCTATTAATATACTCTACAAATTGAAGCAAAAGCTGTTTTGACATTTACGAAATGCTTTGACATAAGAAAACAGAAAATATGTTAAAAAACTTTAATTTCTTGGTGGTTTGTTGTTTGGTTTTGGGTTTTGTTTTGTTGGGTTTTTTTTTGTCAAAATGGGGAAAATTACTACAAAACCTTTCAATTTTTCATAAACTGCGTTTTACCATGGATTTTTTTTTTTTTCTCAAAAAATTTCTAGCATGCACTAAAAATTGATAAGGCTATTAACGCTAACAGAACAAACATTATCAGGACATAATTACAAAATGTACAATGTTTCACATCAATGTACGGCACCTTTAAAAAGTTGTAGGATTACAAAAATGTATCATGATCTTATAAAAATTATCTTCCTTGTTGTTACCTCTTCCAAAACGTGAATGGTCTCAAGTGTTTTCTAGACCACACAGACAGGGGAAAGAGAATAGCCTCATGTTTGTTTCAAGGCCCGCGGTTGCAGTATAAAGGGCTGGTTGCCCCTTCACATGATGCAGGAGTTATTATACCCAAACTATAGCATAATATAAATCTGGTTTGTGTTATGTGATGTATTGCTGTGCTTCGTGAATGTTCCAGGTGCACTAATACATACCACAACCTTGGAGAGTCTGCATTACAATGGTGCTTATACTGTTTTTCTTTCCCACTATAAATTTGATACTTTTTGGCAATAACCAACAACCTTGTTAGGCTGTCTCTCAGTGAGCAATATTAAGGGATAGTCTTCTGCTAGGAATTTGATGGATTATGCTTTTCAGCCTTTTCACGCGTAACACTTTTTCCTTTTTATAATACTACTTTTCCTGTTTTATCAGTATGTCTCTGAATACAGACATGTTGTTCCTTCTGGAGCCTGAAATGGGATATCCAAGTCCTTTAAGGTGATACAGAGAAATGATTACTTGTTTTGAGATTTATTTACTTATTTACTTATAGAAAACTCCTTAGTTTTCTACTTATAGAAAACTCCTTAGCAACTTATTTATGTATTTATAGCAAGTTATAGTATTTTTTAAAATATTGCTAAGTATCCTGCTTGCCCAGACTGTGGAATTTTACCAAGGACTACAGTGTTCATCAAAACAAAGCAGTTCACTGTGAAAATCTACCAAGGATTACAATGTTCAGCAAGATATTATACCTTTGGCCTTGAGTAACAGGTGGCTCTAACTGGTTGGAATTTTGCTAATGAGTAAAGATAGCCATATACGAATGGTAGAAGTTCTATTGGTTCTCTTATTCAAGAAATTGGCCAAGAGAATCTGTGCATGCTCTGGGGAAAAAACAATGTGAGAAAGACTGTGAGCCTTCCTCCCAAAGACCCCCAAAGACGCCCCCCAGGAGGCAATGCCCAGGTGCAAAGATGACATAAACTGCTGACATCAGCCTTTCTAACTACCCCAGCCTTACTCATGCATATGCATGTTTGTGTTATGTAACCCAATGAATATGGATATCCACACTCTATGAGGTTTTGGTAAAATGTGTGGTGGGTGTGCAAGCTTTGTGGAGAGATCCCCTTGCACCCCGGTGCCGGAGTAAACATACCTGCTTTATAACCCTATTCGAGTTGTAGAGGGTTTTGTCCGCAAATCAGTTTGGCACCCCAGATGGGACACTCTCTGTCCGGCTGCAGAACCAGCTGAGAGGGGGATGCTCTAGGCACGGCCCGAGGTTCTTTCTCGGAGCCTCCCTCGCTCTCCCGATCCTCGCAGGGACAGACAAGGACCATCCGTCGACTGCGGATCAGGTATGTGGAGAAAGGGGAGACCTGTAAGTAGTAAGGAGACGTCCTACGTGAGGTAGAGCCGTTGTGCTCCCCCTGGGGTTGGGGTGCGAGTCCCCAAGTAGTGTGGTTGTGGGCCCGTGGTGACAGAGTGGTTTCGACACTGACCACCCTGGGATCCTGGATCGACCTGGGTACTCCTAGTACAGTGCTACGGGAGTGGTGTGGCATTGCTGTGTTACCATCAAAAGTAAAATCTAGTACTAGTTCATAATAATTTAGTTGATATCGATCAGGTGTGGATTTGTGGTAAATGATAAATGGCAAACGGCTCAGGGTATATGATTTATGCTTTTGGCTTTGATTTATGACTTTTATGGTTTAGCAATTGTTGTAATTGTTGTAATTGTTGTTTTGATGTTTGTAGTATTTGTCATTTTATGTTGTGTGAGTAATAAGTGTAAGGGGCCTCTTTGTGGGGTTGAGTGATTGTTTTGCATGTGAGAAAAGAGACGCAGCCCAGCTGCAGCTGCACTGTGCGGAGTTCTCTGACCCACGGTTCCGCTATCCTGACAGAGAAGTGGCCGCAGAGGAACGGAGAGCAGGGCAGACTCTATACGGGGCGGTAGTGCAGGACGAGTGAACATTCCTTAGTACAGAGCCCACGTGCCCGCCCGCTGGGTCATCGGTGCTGCTGTTTGTTCAGGCTCAGTGTTTTAAGTGTCTCGGGTGAAATATCTCCTCTGGCGGGAGGCAGTAATTCTGTGTTCATTGTTGTCTTGAATTTAGGTGTGTGCTCTGTGGGGAGAGGGCACCTTTGTACCATCTGCCTAAGGGGGATATTGTCAGCTTAATCAGGTAGTGTGTTAAGGTAGGGTAGATGAGATGGGAAGCGGCCAGAGTGGGGGAATAGTTAGAAAGAGCGCCCTGGGCTGCATTGTAAAACACTGGAAGGAGATAGGGGGACTTGCAGGCACAAGTAAGAAGACCTTAATGAAGTATTGCAATCAGTGGTGGCCCCTATATAAATTGGATGAGGGGGAGAAATGGCCCCTTAATGGGACCTTGAATTCTAACACCCTGCTGCAATTGATGCTGTTTTTAAGGAGGGAAGGAAAGTGGGATGAAGTCTCCTATGCAGACATGTTTTTCACCCTCTGAGAACATCTTGAATATCAGATAGACCGTGGCCTGGCACCCCCACGAGATCCACCAGTGCTGGCTCGAAAGAGAAAATAAGAAGGAAGGGAAAAAGAAAGGGGATGAAATAAAGGATTTCCCAGAGCACTATAAACCACCAGTAGGAAGCTGGCAGGAGGAGGGTGAAAGTTTGGAGGAGCCAGAGCCAGGCTCCCCCCCTCACAGCCCCGTATTGGAGACAGAGACGGGAGAAACGGCGGTGGTGCCAGCTCCTCTGAGAGAGGCCGTAGGGCTGGATGGGGCCCTGTCAGAATAAAAGTGCTGTTCGCTTCCTTTGATCTCGAAACTTGGAAAAGTGTAGTGAAGGGGTACGGAAACGACCGTGTTAGGGTGCCTAGGCATTTTCAGTTTCTGATTAAACAACATGATCTGGATTGGAGTGATATACAATTATCACTGGATCACACAACAGAAACTGGAAAACAATTAATATTAAAAACAGCCCAGGATCTGGCTACAGATAAACTTAGGGGCACAGACAAAGATATAAAAGATCACTTCTCCTTACAGGATTCATACTGGGACCCTAACAGAGCAGCCCACATGAGATTGCTCAATGCATACAGAGATTGGATTGTAAGGAGCATGGAGCAGACTATACCGAAAGCAATTAACTGGTCAGCCCTATATGCCACTCGGCAGGGACCTAAACTAGCTACAGATCTGGAGCAAAGGGAGTGACCACATGAAACCGGGGAAATCCTGCAGTATGTAGATGATCTATTAATAGCCACTGAGACTAAAGAAATGTGCATTACATGGACTATTAGTTTATTAAATTTTGGGGGACTTAATGGCTATTGAGTCTCTCCACAGAAAGTTCCAGTAGCTCAACAGCAAGTAGCCTACCTTGGATATGAGGTCACAGCTGGTCAACAGACCCTAGGAACTGCAAGGACAGAGGCCTCTGTCAGATCCCTCGGCCACAGACAGCTAAAGAGCTCTGCAATTTCCTAGGAATGACTGGATGATGTTGCCTGTAAATATATAACTATGCGGACTCATGGCAAAACCCCTTTATGAACTATTCAAATCAAATCTGAAAACCCTCATTTGGAACAGAAAGGCAGACAGAGCATTCCATCAGCTGAAAAAGTTGATGGATGTTCCTGCTTTGGGTTAACCAGACATCACTAAGCCTTTCTGCTTATTCTCCCATGAGAAACAGGGAATAGCCCTAGGGGTCCTCACCCAAAATTTAGGGCCAGATAGAAGGGCAGTGGCATGCTTCTCTAAACAACTTGATGAAGTATGCGAAGGATGGCCTAGCTGCCTGAGGGCAGTAGCAGCAGGAGTTTTAAATATCCAGAAAGCACGAAAATTCACATTGGGTCAGGACACTGGCTTTCACCTCAAAGGTACCTGAAATACCAAGCCCTCCTAGTGGAACAGGATGATATAGAAATAGAGGTTACTAATATTGTCAACCCAGCTTCTTTTCTCAGTGGAACTACAGGACAACTAGTGACACACGACTGCCTGGAAACAATCAAAGCAGTTTATTCCAGCCGGCCAGACCTCAAGGAGGAGCCATTAGAGGACGCTGATGAATCCGGTATACAGATGGGAGCAGTTTTACTCGACAAGGTATCCGCAAGGCAGGATACACGGTAACCACCGAAGATCAGGTAATAGAATCTAAAGCTCTTCCTCCAAATACCGCAGCACAGAAGGCAGAAATAATAGCTCTAACACAGGCACTGGAAATGGCCAAGGGTATGAAAATTAATATATGGATGGGCTCCAAATACGCTTTCGCAGTGGTCCCTGCTCATGGGGCAGTGTGGAGAGAAGGAGGACTCTTGTCTGCATGGGGAAAACATATAAAGCATGCCAAAGAAACCCTCAAACTCCTGGAAGCAGTGCAACTACCTAAAAAGGTGGCTATAATGCACTGCAAAGCTCACCAAAGAAGAAATTCCACCCATGAATTGGCAACACTATGGCAGATCATGAGGCCAAAAGAGTGACTGAGAAAGGTGAAGAAGTGCAGTCTTTGGTCCCGGACGGTAAAATACAAACTGAGGGTGAGCCTCAATATTCTAGGGAGGATCAAAAACTTATCGAAGATCTAAAAGGAAACAGAGAAGAGGGCAAGTGAACAAAGACTCCTGAAAGTAAAATAATAGTACCATCTGCACTATTATGGGCTATAGTGATGGCAAAACATAGAAAATCCCACTGGGAAGCAGAGGCCTTATATAAATATCTTCATCAGCAAATGGTTGCCCGAAATCTGTATACCACCATCAAGCAGGTGACAGAGCAATGTGAAATCTGTTTACCAAATAATCCTAAAACAGGACTTAACACCCAACCTGGGTGAATAGGGAAAGGAAATTAACCAGGGCAACAATAGCAAATTGATTTTTTCTGAACTCCCAAGAAAAGGGGGGTCTTGGTACCTTTTGATTTTGACAGATACTTTTTCCAGGTGGCCAGAAGCATTCCCTTGTTGAACTAACAAAGCCCAAGAAGTACCTAAGGTATGGTTACAAGAAATAATACCAAGGTTTGGGGTTCCAGCAATAATATCCTCAGATCAGGGATCACATTTTGTAGCAAAAATTGTCCAGCAGCTTAGTAAACTTCTAGGAAAAGACTGGCAAGTACGTACCCTGTATAATCCACAAGCCAGTGGTCAAGTAGAAAAAATGAATCATTTAATTAAACAACAAATAGTAACACTAAGCCAGAAAGCTCAATTGTCCTGGCCCCAAGCATTGCCCTTAAGCCTTCTAAGAATCAGAACCAAACCCAGACAAGCAGAAACATCAACCCAGGTTGGAGATGAAATATTTTAAGTCTACAAGAGAAATAAAGAAACTGGTCCTAGGAATTGCCTGGACAGGCCTGTACACAACCTTAAACCTGCTGATTATGTATATATCACATTTTTTTCAGATTCACCCCTGGAACCAAAATGGGAGGGTCTGTTTCAGGTGTTATTAACTTCCCACACAGCAATCAAGATTAAAGAACAGACAGCCTGGATACACCACACCAGAGTGAAGAAGGCCCCTAAGCCAAAACAGAAATCGACACCTGTGGCACTGCTAAAGCTTTGCATCCAAAAATGGTGACATGGGTACAAGTGCTTAAAATTTTGCTGAACTGTAATTTAAAAAGTACTTGGGAAGGGCCTTTGTCAGATGCTTATTTTGGACATACAGGCATTATGGGAAAGAATCTAGTGGGGACGAATTTAGCAACCGTTCTCCATTCTAATATATGACAACATGCCAATTTGAGATTTACTCTAATGAAACACAGAGACTGTTATAATTTACGTGGGTATGGAATGTGTTTGTTTAAGAACCCTACGTAATTTTGTACAAGTAGATAACCTTATAATAGATAAAAGTAATCATTCAAACTTCTGTATCTGCAATTTCGTTAGTCTTACAGGATGTGATGTCAATTATACTGCTCCTGTCACAACTTATCAATTGTTAAGATCTAATTATAAATTAGTCCAAGATTGGCAACCCCCACCTATTGGAATGAAAGAGAACTTTTGCATCGTGAAAATTTAATTACTGTCCAGCATGATGCAAAAAGAATACAAGTCATGAAATGAGTGAAGTCAGATAGAAAACACTACTAGTGGGATATATTTACAGGCTAATCCCCATTAGCTACCAGAATCTTAAATATAACCAAATATGGACCTTATAGACAGAAATAAAATATAATAAACCCTTTTTGACTGCAAAAGAATTTGTTTAGGGAAAAGAAAAGGGGGAATTTATACAGAGAAATGATTACTTGTTTTGAGATTTATTTACTTATTTACTTATAGAAAACTTATTACTTTATATATATTAGCAACTTATTTACGTATTTATAGCAAGTTATAGTATTTTTTAAAATATTGCTAAGTATCCTGCTTGCCCAGACTGTTCCGTGGACTTTTACCAAGGACTACAGTGTTCATCAAAACAAAGCAGTTCACTGTGAAAATCTACCAAGGATTACAATGTTCAGCAATATATTATACTTCTGGCTTTGAGTAACAGGTGGCTCTAACTAGTTGGAATTTTGCTAATGAGTAAAGATAGCCATATACGAATGGTAGAAGTTCTATTGGTTCTCTTAGATAAGATAGAAAGTAAATCGTCCGAAAAAGACTCTTGTTATTCAAGAAATTGGCCAAGAGAATCTGTGCATGCTCCGGGGAAAAAACAAAGTGAGAAAGACTGTGAGCCTTCCTCCCAAAGACCCCCGAAGACGCCCCCCAGGAGGCAATGCCCAGGTGCAAAGAGAACATAAACTGCTGACATCAGCCTTTCTAACTACCCCAGCCTCACTCATGCATATGCATGTTTGTGTTATGTAACCCAGTGAATATGGATATCCACACTCTATGAGGTTTTGGTAAAATGTGTGGTGGGTGTGCAAGCTTTGTGGAGAGATCCCCTTGCACCCCGGTGCCGGAGTAAACATACCTGCTTTATAACCCTATTCGAGTTGTAGAGTGTTTTTTTTCCACAAATCAAAGGGGACTTTAATGCCCTGCCCCCAGGTAACATAACAGTCAAGCTTCACCTGAAAAGGGATGTCTAAGTCTTACAGTACAGTGTCCTTTAAACACCACATAAACATCTGAGAACTAAATTTAACATGAATCCAGACCCCTAAAAAGTTGGTTAAGTCCTTATATAGGTCTGGTTTACTGGGAGAATCGCAGCATTTAATAGCAGAACTGGGAGCACATGAAATCCTTGGACACACATGGTCAGGCACTGTAGTGCCTACAGCAGTCACAGAAGAGAAGAAAAGCAAGTAATTCCCCCTTCCAAATGCTGGAGCTGGTTCTTCAGCCAAGACAGCTACAAGGATCGTTCTGCCTGAGAGAAGAGGTTGTCTGGAAGATGCTAACACCTGCAAATCAGAAGGGCAAACAGATTCCCCATCGTGAAAGTTCTGCAAAGTTCGGGATTCAAAAGTTCAAAATGGATCCAGTGATACAAACACTCATATTGCTTGTAGAATTAACTACAGCTCATGCCTTGTGTACCTGAAAAGACAAACCAGCCTGCAGTCTGAGCAGGAAATTCACTGTTATTTCTCTTCCCTGCCCCCTGCAGCTGAGGAAAACAGGGTTGGATCAGAACAAAGACTACATTAAGATCACGAAAGTTAAAGAACTGTGAGATGAATTAGCATGTGAAGTCCAGAAACAGGTATCAGGCAGTGTTCAGTGCCGCTTATCTGTCCTGATCCCCAAGATACACAGGAGCACACACTACCATGTGGATTTCTGGACAATAAACACACTTGTCTATGCATGTCTATGCAGTGAATGTGATCATATTGAGCAGAGTGGAAAACCTTCAATTAACACTATTTTAGAGTTGCTGGGAGGATCTACCAACACATAAATTATTTCTTGTTATTTGTGAAATTATAGAAGAAACATCCCTTACCAGTCTAGTTGTATTACTGACTTCATCAGGATGTTTGGAACCCATGTGCCAGGCATCTTTCACAACACATTGCACTAACACTGGTGAAATCAGGTGCTTGGATGAAATATTGGAATGGCTGTAGTTGTGATGGACAATCATAAATATGTGGTGTAAGTGCAACTTGTTTTGAGGGAGGCCAGTCTCAGTGCTAACTAGAAATTTTAGCTTCTTTTAACATTCTTTAATATGTATATATGCATTTGTTTACAAAGGAGTAAAATTTGAAAGTAAAAAAAAAAAAAAATCAAAGCATAGCATCCCAACATAAAATACAACTAAACATTTTAGGTAGAACACTTTTCTGAAGCTTCATCACCCAACTGGAAAGCTGATGTTTTGCCCGAGTCTGGAAATTTCACATTTAATGTGAAACAAAAGCTGCAGTGCATGCCCAGCTCGGTTTATTTCAGATTAGTAATTCTAAAGGGACAACAACAGTTCCATGCAAGCCATGGTACAACTTTAAATTACTTTTGGGAACCATTCATCCCTAGAGAGCATACCTCAGCCTGGACTCCACCTACATTAAAATGTCACCTGCTGGCTGTAGGACACGTTTCCACACGCCTGTGCTGCTGGCTAAGACAAG